>NW_024070195.1:25624493-25755535 GCF_014754425.2 Oryx dammah
AGGAAGGAAGCTGACATACGCAAGGCGTGATCAGACTTCAGGGCCCCGCCCCCACCCGGCATTTCCTGAGCATGTACCCCCCAAAAATAAGAATCTGCCTGCTTTTCCACTTTTCTGATATTCTCTGGAAAAAAAGTCAACTCAGGGCTTTAGTCTTCTGCATTTGAAAGGGATGTTTCAGTTAAACCCCCTCTGATTGCTCTCTAGCTTGCCTAACAGGTTCCCGGGACCTCTTACAGTTTGTGAATTGCTTGCAGCCCCCAACCACGAGAGGCACAAAGCTTAAAGCATCTTAAAGATACAGAGCCTTTTCTAAAGAGTTAAAAATTATATTGGTAGAGGGTTTTCACTGTTCACTCAATGACTGCTGCCAGGCCTCCATATTCGTTATCTTTCAGGCACCTGGGAGGATGTTAATCAATGTAAACGGGATATGGAAAAAGATATATAGTAGTTCTGATGTTAGCAACACTAGACTTTTGAGTTAATTACTTCTCTTTGCACTCCTCTTGTGTCCTTGCTATGTAAGAATGTAACTTTATTTAGTGCTTTCTGAGATTTGCACCAGACTTTGGGAAGATCAAAACAAATAAGTCTTCTAGTTAACAAACCCTTATCAGAAAAAAGGCTGTAAAATGTTAATTGGCCCTTTCTGGCCAGAAGATGATGTAAATCACCTAAGACTTGTGTATACAATTAGGTATGCAGAGAGAAAAGCCTGGTTTTGATAAGAGTCTGGACTGCTAACACTGCATAATTTTGTATTACCCATTGATCTCTATGTACAATCAAAAAAGGTGTAAAAGGCCTTTCTAGACAATAGGGGCTGGAGCCAGTCGCTGGACTGGTTTCCCCCGTATCTCTCTCTCTCTCCCTCCTTTTCCTCTTTACTTTAATTTCAGGCTGAATTCCCATCTGGGGCGCAGAGGCTCACCAAGTCTACTTACTTGCCCCGGCTGTTAAGACCTGTGCAAAAGGGAGCCTAAGGTGAGGCACCCTTAGATATTCAAGCGGGCGCCGGTGGCCCAACGTAGATGGTGCAAATTCCTTGTCTGGAATTTTATTGGTCTTCCGCGTAATCCAAGTTATTTAGCCCTCTTTCTCCACTTAATTTTCCTGCTACACTATTGTTTCTTAATCTAATCTTATATCAATCAATAAATAAGTCTTTCCTCGCCAACGCCGTCCACCCTTCGAATTCCCTGGATCCACCGGGGCTGGACCCCGGCAGTTATCTGGGCAACATGGACATGGGTGTATCAGCTGTTCACCCTCATGATTGTGTGGCTTATAGGGAGCTGGGGCTCGCTCCCCAGCATCATCAGAGAGCATCTTACCCCATATCACTAACCCCAGAAATCAAAATTCAAAATGCTAAAACATGGTTTCTACTGAAAGCATATCACTTTCATATCATCATAGTGTCAAAACAATCATAAGCTGAGTCATCATAAATCAATCCCATCCTAAGTTGGGGACCATCTGTACAATAATGTATTTGTAGAGTAACACTGTGTTCCAGACATTATTCTAGGTGTCCACAGGTAGTGATTCATTTAATCCTCATAACAACAAATTAAGTAGATACTATTATATATTTTGTAGATAATAGATATAATCTATATTTTCATCCTCATTTTATATGTGGGAAAACTAAGATTCAGACAATTTAGTCACTTGACGGAGATCACACTGCTAGTATGACATCCAAGGCCAGGCAGTCTGGCTCCAGAATCCTTGCTCTCAACCACCAGGAGACACTGTCTTTGGACGGAAAGTAGCCGTAGTATGTTTAGCGGATACAAATGCCATTTGAGGAGTGAACCCGTGAACAGCAAGATAAGGCTAGAGTAGGTAATCCATCCCATACAACCATCTCGAATGTCGTGCAGAGATCCGACTTGAGCGTGCAGCATCAGAAACACCCAGAGGGCTTGTCTGTACCCAGATTTCTGAGGCTTGCCCTCAGTTTCTGACTCAGTATGTCTGAGATGGGGCCTGAGAACTTGCATTTCTGGCACTTCCCAGGTGATGCTGCTGGTCTGCTCAGGTGATGCTCCCAGGGACCACACTTTGAGAATCATTGCCCTAGGTGATGAGAAGCTACTCAAGGGTTTCAAGCCAAGAAATAACACTATTAAGAGTTGCATTTTAGTTACCTAAAGTCTCCATGGAAAGCATTCAACAGTATCGGCGAGGGGGGAACCTCAATATTTAAAATCAATAAAAATGTTGCTGCTTTGTTTTAAGAAGAAAGTGGCAGAGTGCTTTTTGGTTCTTAAGCTTGTGGGCTGTAACATATGTGGGACCTTGGGTAAGTTACTGAACCCCTCCCAGGGTCAGCTCTGTCATCCATAAAGTGAGAGTAGAACCTTGAAGGTAGAATAAGCTGAGAAAAGTATAACACATGACATAGAGCATCACTCATTACAGAGAAGACATTTGTATGTTTAGCATATTGTTGAGGAGGGGTAGGGCAAAGCTCCCACTACAAGGGTGGGTTCTAGGTGAGCTGGGAGTTTTTCATTTAAACATAGTGTATTTTAACTTAAATACATTTACAGGAATATATTTATATTGATTAATACAGTGTAATTTAGTTTAACTTAGCATAATTTGGACCACAGTCTTACATGGTTTAAAATTTTTAAAGGAAAAAAATAAAACAGGACTTATAATCTGTATTATTTTTCACTTATTACAAATGTACAGAAGATCCTCCCTCAAATGCTACTAAAGAAGGCGGCATGAACTATGAGAAACTGGGTTTTAGTTTACTTCAGAAAAATAACGTTACATCATTTAAGAAAACATTTTTTATAAAATGCAACAAAGCGTTTTTGTACTGTTTCAATGCCAGTTTACACAAATGCCATAACCATAGTGTAGCCCAGGGTGGGGTAAAGGGTACTTCACAGGTGAAACAAGTACAATAGCTGTGTGTGTTTAGTTGATATTATGTGTGGCTTCTAAATCTACACCCTCTGAGAGTCAACCAGTTAATAATCAGTCTGAGTTAGCACTCTCAATCTGAGGAACATTTTGAAAAATACTGAGTTTGATCAGCTTTAACGCCACGCGCACTGTAAAACTGTACGGTTCTAAGTGAGCATTTTCCCCAAATTAAGTAATTAGACTGGTTTTGCCAGATTTATAGATTCAGATGTTGAATAATGTGCCTGGTCTTCCAAGGTGTTAGAAACAGTTTCTGTGTTAGGCCATTAATCAAGATACATGGAAAAAGTAGGTCTCGTCCTCCTTAAATCTTAGAAGGAGAATACGGCACTGAAAGTCTACACTTAAGGTCACTGAAGAAATCTGTTTCAGAGCTGCCACTAGCTTCTGGGCCTCCTAAGATTTCTTCCAGAGGACTTTCTGTTCAATTTCACTGATGACCTTAATTAGGAGAATGTACATGGACTTTCAATCAGGAGCCATCTGGTCAACCAAAGTATCAAAAACCTTAGCAAACACTTATGTTAAAACATAGAGTATGTCAAGGTATTATCCACTTTTTCTTGTATGCCAATATACTGAGTTAAAAAAAAAAAAAAAGAAAAATCTTATTGTTGTTTTACTCCATAGTTCCTTAAAAGATCTTGAGCATCTTTTCGTATACGTATGGATCATTTTATTTTCTTCTATGAATTGACTTTTCTAATCCTTTGCCTGTTTCTCTACTCATATCTTTTTCTTATTAAAGACAAGAATTCACAGTCATATATTTTTTAAAAAGCTTTCTTTCTACTCTATTACTGATATAAAAGGATTGCAACCTTTGGTACACACAGAGAATGTCGTTTATTTTGTCCATAATCCATCATGGGAGATGGTGAAGGACAGGGAAGCCTGGCATGCTGCAGCCCGTGGATGCAACTGAGCGACTGAACAGCAACAACAATCCATCACCCCAGAAGAGCCCACTTGCTAAAGAGAAGGCAAGATTAACAAAATGCTCAGCCAATGTACCTCTTAGTCTGATTAAACCATTTAAACAGTGCTTTCAGCTAATGTTCATTTTGGGGAGATAACTGTTTAATTAGTCTCATTGTTTGCACCCCACCATCACTATTTTCATCTGTACTGCTACTTCTGCCAAGACGGGATTTGATATATCAGAGGAGATGGGCAAATGTGAGCTCAGAAGACAGTGCAGGGTCCCAAGGGAACAGTGCTTCAGAGCCTCCTTAGGGCCATCTGCAATATGGCTGGTTTGGTGCCCGTAGGGTTACAGTTGATCCCATCCAAGCCACACACGTTCTGTAAGCATCTCCTGCCACTGGTAACACCAAGGTTGATTTATTCCCAGCTAGGTGAGAGCCATGGCAGAGATCCCTCCTCACCCACCACCACCACTGCCTTGCCCTCCTCCAGTCTCTGCTGAGTTGCAGACCCCCTGAGTATCTGTCTCATATTTTATCCTGCCCGCTGGCTCGGGATTTGATGTAGGGCCAACTCACCATCTTTATACGGGGTTCCATTGTTCTTAACTCAGTATATCCACTTGAAGAATCACAGGAATTCAGAAATGCAATACCTTCCACTCTCCTCTTTCCCTCTCCTAAACTTACCAGACTAAGTTAACACGAGACCTTTGCACAGCTGCCTCCTCTAAGACTCACATGGAAGGTGAAGCCAGCCCTTCTGCCCTTGGGGTTTCCCTCAGTTGATCCGACATGACCTCCTCTCTTAGGATATGTGTCTAATTATCTGCTCTGCCTACCACGTTGTCAGTTCCTCTTCCCCAAATCCCTCAGGACTGAACAGGGTGAAATTTCCCTGATTCTCCTCTGAGACCTCTCCAAGGTGAAAATGCTCTATCTGCCTCCAATTCCTTCTCCTGATACCTTTATTTCTTGTAGTAAAACCCTATTCTGAATGTCAGAAGTTGACTGTTTACTCGCTTGGCATTTTGGCTATCTCAACTATTTTTTTAATCTTTTAAACATAATTATGCTCTTTCTTAGCCTCAGACTGGATTTCATTCCCAGCATTTTCTGGAACTGATCAAGTATTAGAAGACTCTCTGGCACCTCTGACCATCTTGGAATCATTTAACTCAGTCACTACAAGCTGGGTATCCCAGGTGGCTCAGTAGTTAAGAATCTGCCTGCCAATGCAGGAGACACAAGAGATGAGGGTTCGATCCCTGGGCTGGGCAGATGCCCTGGAGATAGAAATGGCAACTCACTCCATATTCTTTTTGGGAAAATCCCATGGACAGAGGAGCCTGGTAGGCTACAGTCCAGGGGGTTGCAAAGAGTCGGACAAAACTGAGCAACTGAGCACGCACAAACACACTAAAATTCCTGCAAGAGTTTGGAGTATATGGTGTCATGCTGGAGATGACACATATTCCCATAATCTCCTATATATACTATTAAGTATCAAACATTTTTTCTCACTGAGAATACTAATACACATTCATTGCTGGTAAATTAAATAATATAAAAAACAATAAAAATCAAAAGTATTACTTTCAGTCTTATTTTCCAAAGAGAATAGATGTTAATACTTTATTTTCTTTTAATTTTTCTATGCATTTTAAACAAAATTGGGGTCATTTTATACACATCATAAATGTTGCTCTAGTGAATACATTTTAAATATAAATACCTTATCAATGTCACTTGTATAAAGAAGTAATTTGACATGTATAAATAGATATATACATAGTGTATATATTACCTAATCCATTTTTGAATGGAACTGTTATCAGATCAATTTCTTTTTTATTAGGCTGTCTACTGACAAACTGCTTTACTCAGCTTCCAGTTTCAGAAATTCCATTTAATAATTGCCTATTCACACAGAACAACAGTCTCTTTATGACACAAAGATTTTTGGCTGGTAGCCTTACAGACAGAGTTCACTGCACTATTTATAACTGTTCATACAGATTTGTCAAAAAAAAAAAAAAGGATGGCCTTTGGGCTTAGTTCAATCAATTCCCTGCATAATTCAATAATAAACTTTTAGCTAAACTTAGAAATGCTATTTTATTATTTACACATGAAGGGTTTTTTTCCATTTGAGGTATATTAGCTGATTTAAATAAGCAACTCTCCTTATACTAAAGGAGAGTTTTTATGCTTTTATATTGAGGGAAAGTGAGCAAGCTAAATGGAAAAATGCAAAACCAGATAACAACACTAAAAATAAAGATGCTGCCAAACTCTGGATCCAAATGAATTAGGAAATAGATCAGTCAATGGTTCCTGATTTTAAACTCATATTTTGTGAATATATGTACAGAAATAGTATGAGAAAGACTAGTTACACAACGAGTCAGAATCAACTCTGAAATATCATTTTTTGATAGGACAGAGAGGATAATAAAATCATGAAAAGCAAAGATTAAGTTAAAAGACATCATCTTCTAGCACACATGTCCTGCACCTGGTGAGATCTGTAATTGAAAGGAATGTGTGGATAACAATATGCAATACTGGGTAAAGAGAAGATCATTATTTTAAGCCTATCCCCCTGAAATTACTGGTGACCCCTCATTCTCCTTCTAACTGTGACCAGTTGTCATTATATTCCCAGAGTGAGCAAAAAAAAATGTATTATTCAGGTCAAGATGTTTTTCACAGTGAGGAGAGTAGTGATATTAATAATTACTCTGAGACAACAGGCATTCATATGCACTCTCCTGGGGAGAGCAGAATATATTTTCAGTTCAGTTCAGTTCAGTTCAGTCGCTCAGTCGTGTCCGACTCTTTGTGATCCCATGAATCGCAGCACTCCAGGCCTCCCTGTCCATCACCAGCTCCCGGAGTTCACTCAGACTCACGTCCATCGAATCAGTGATGCCATCCAGCCATCTCATCCTCTGTCGTCCCCTTCTCCTCCTGCCCCCAATCCCTCCCAGCATCAGACTCTTTTCCAATGAGTCAACTCTTCTCATGAGGTGGCCAAAGTACTGGAGTTTCAGCTTTAGCATCATTCCTTCCAAAGAAATCCCAGGGCTGATCTCCTTCAGAATGGACTGGCTGGATCTCCTTGCTTTAACTCCTATCACTTCCCCACTCACAATGTGCATACTATTGGTACAAAAGATCAGTTATGTCCTTTCATCTAATCCCACAAAATAGAATTATTATTATAATTATTATATAAAGACAATATGATAAGACTTAGATGTTTACTACTTCTTTGCTCGCCATTTTTGTACCTGAGGCTTTTTGGAATTATTTTTCTTCATTGTGAACTATATACATAAAGTTTCTTTTGTTAAAGTCTGCTGGCGACAAACTGCTCATCTGATAGTTTAAATTTTGTCCTCATTCCTGAAAGAGCATTTTATTAGACAATTATTAATTCTTCTCATATTCTTCTTATATTTCATTGTCCTCTGGCTTCTGTTGCTGAGAAGTCTTATGTTAGTGTAATTATTGTTCTTGTAGGTGATCTGTCTTTTTTCTCTGATCATTTTTTAAACCTTCCTTTTCTTTTTTTTTTTTAAACCTTCCTTTTTGATTTGATCTTCTGAAGATTCATCACAATTAACTAGGTGTAGGCTTTTTATGACCTGTATTCAAGTCTTACACCATTTCTGGACAATCTTTCTTAGCGATTATCCCTTCAAATAGTGAAGACCAATTGAAGATGTATTGAGCATCTCCATTTGTCCTCCAAAAGTTTAACCTCTCCTTCATGTTTCACATTTCTTTGTCTCTGCTTTCAGTTCACAAGTACTTCCTTCAGTTATATTTAATGTGTTATTTAACTCATCTATTGTTTTTTTAAAAAAACAGTAAGATTTTTCTAAATACTCTATTTGGTTTCTTTGCAAATTTGCTGGTCACTTTTTATGTCTTTTGCTGCTTTTTAACTTTTTTATTGCATCTTATTTTCTCTTAAAACTTAAATACCCTCTGGCATGACACTGTGAACAGCCTTGCTGATCTATTCCCTGGTGAAAATTACTGGTAAAAATTGACTACTTAAAGCCTCTAGTAATAGTCCTAAAACAGCAGTATTACTTTGATAAACAAGACAAAGAGCCATAAGAAAGGAAATTTATAGGTCAGTATCTCTTATGAACAAGGACCTAAAAAATTTCTCAGAAAAAAAAAACTACTGCCCAACCAAATTCACAATATATAAGAATTACAGCTGACCCTCCATGTCCACACCTGGGGAAACCACAGATACAGAACATCAACTATACTCCACAATCTTATATAAGGGATACAAGCATTCATGGATTTTGGTATCCATATGGAGTACTGGAACAGATACTGAATATATTCATGACCAGGTGCCATTTACCCAGGGATGAAAGGTTGGTTTAATATCTGAAAATAAATTAGTGTGACGTGAAAGTTGCTCAGTCATGTCCAACTTTTTGCGATCCCATGGACTATACAGTCCATGGAATTCTTCAGGCCAGAACACTGGAGTGGGTAGCCTTTTCCTTCTCCAGGGGATCTTCCCAACCCAGGGATCGAAGCCAGGTCTCCCACATTGCAGATGGATTCTTTACCAGCTGAGCCACAAGGGAAGTCCATCCTATCAATAGAATATTTTTAATCACATGACCATATAAATAAATGTAGAAAAAGCCTTTGACAAACTCTATCATCCTTCCATGATAAAAACTCAACAAACTAGTAATATAGTAAAAAGGAATTTCTTCAAACTGATAAAGGCATCTACAGAAAGAACACAGTGACTTCACACTTAATGGTGAAATACTAAATACAACACTTTGGCCACCTGATGTAAAGAGTCAACTCACTGGAAAAGACCCTGATGCAGGGAAAGATTGAAGGCAAAAGGAGAAGGAGGTGGTGGAGGATGAGATGGTTAGATAGCATCACCAACTCAGTGGACATATATATGAGCAAACTCCAAGAGACAGAGTGGAGGACAGAAGGGCCTGGCATGCTACAGTCCTTGGGGTCGCAGAGTCAGACATGACTTAGTGACTGAACAACAATGCTAAATACAGTACTCTCCCTCTAAGATCAGTGAGATAAGCGTGTGCACTCTCACCATTCCCATTCACCATTATACTATACATTCTAGCCAGAAAATTAGTCAAGAAAAAGAAACTAAAAGGTATCTAAATTGAAAAGAAAGAAGTAAAATTATCCCTATTTGCAGATGACAAGAACCCTAAATCCCTGAAGAACCCTCTAAAAAACTGCTAGAATTGATAAATGAGTTCAGCAAGGTTTCAAGATACAAGACCAGTATATATCAATTACATTTCTATACAGTTATAATGAATAATCCAAAAATAAAATTAAGAAAGCAATTCCATTCTCAAGATGAGCAAAATAAATTTAATTCTCAGCATCATCAAGATGAGCAAAATAAATTTAACAAGAGGAATACAATTTATAAATACTAAAAACTACAAAACATTATTGAAATAAATGCTAAAAGATCTAAATAAACAGAAAACCTTCCACATTCATTGATATGCAGCCTGAACATTGTTAAGATAAACTTACTCCCCAAACTGATCTACAGATTCAAGACAATCTCTATCAGAATTCCAGCTGACTTGTTTGCAGAGATTGACAGACTGACTCTAAAATTCATATAGATTTGCAAGGGACCCAGAATAACCAAAACCATGCTGGAAAAGAGGAATTCAATAGTAGGACTCATAGTTTCCTATTTTTTGAGGTGGGGGGCTATACCCCGTGGCTTATAAGATCTCAGTCTCCAGGCCAGGGATCAAAACCAGGGCCTTGCAGTAAAAGCACAGAATCCTAACCATTTGGACTGCCAGGGACTTCTCAACACTGCCTGACTTCAAAATTCACTACAAAACAGCAATAATCAAGTTGTGTGGTACCAGCACAATAACAGACATATTAATCAATGGAATAGCATTGAGTCCAGAAATAAACCTTCACATAAATGGCCACTGATTTTTGACAAAGATGTCAAGCCCAGTCAATGGAAGAATTATTTTTTCAACAAGTGGCAACAGCACGACTGAATAGCCGCCTGTAAAATAATGAGATTGAATCCTCACCTCATACCATATATAAAAATCAGCTCAAAATGGATCAAAGACCCAAATTAAAAGCAAAAACTTTAAAACTCTTAGCAGGAGACATGAGGGTAAACTTTATAACTTTAGATTTGACAAAGGATTCTTACATTTGACACCAAAAGCACAAGCAACCAAAGAAATAAAGTCAGATGTCATCAAAATTTAAAATTTTGTGCTTCAAAGGATACCATCAAGAAAGTGGAAAGAAATAACAAAAAAAAGAACAAAAAAAAAAAAGTGGAATATAGCCCATAGAATGGGAGAAAGTATTTGCATTCATATATTTGTGAAGGGACTTGTACCTATAATATATAAAGAGCTACAGAGTTACCATTTTGTTGTTATTGTTATTTAGTCACTAAATCATGCCCAACTCTTTTTGTGATCCCATGGACTATAGCCGGCCAGACTCCTCTGTCTATGGGATTTTCCAGAAAAAATACTGGAGTGGGTTGCCATTTCCTTCACCAAGTTATCTTTTCAACCCAGGGATCAAACCCACATCTTTTGCACTGGCACACAGATTCTTTACCACTGAGCCACCTGGGAAGCCCAGAGAATTAACATATGACCCAGCAATTCCACACCTAGGTAAATGCCCAGGAAAAAATGAAAACCTATGATACATCTACACAGAAACTTGTAAATGAATGTTTATAGCAGCATTATTTGTAA
Organism: Oryx dammah; assembly: GCF_014754425.2. Taxonomy (NCBI): domain Eukaryota; kingdom Metazoa; phylum Chordata; class Mammalia; order Artiodactyla; family Bovidae; genus Oryx; species Oryx dammah. The sequence goes on from NW_024070195.1 coordinate 25,635,190, forward strand.
TAACCAAATGGTTGAAATGACTAAAATGTCTATCAATGGACAAATAGATAAACAGATTATGATAAAGTCATACAATGAAATGTATAGGGTATTGTCGACCATAAAGAGGAATGAAGTTCTAATATATGAGGCAACATAGATGAACTTTGACTATGTTATGCTGAGTGAAAGAAGCCAGTCACAAAAGATCACATATTCATGACTTCATTGATACAAAAGTCCAGAATAAGAAATCTACAGAGATTGAAAATAGATTCGTGGTGGCCTAGGGCTGGGGTGAAGAAGGAAGTAGGAGGTGGGGATGATAATTAAAGGATATGTAATTTCTTTTTGAGATGGTGAAATGTTCTAAGATTGACTTTGGTGATTGTTGCATGCACCTGTGAATATACTAAAAATCATTGAATTATACACTTCAAATGCATTAAATGGGTAAACAATACAGTTATGAATAGTATATCAATAAAGTTTCTTTTAAAACTTTATATGGAGTTGTTTTGTTTTGAATATAATAATTCCAGTATTTGATGACCTCCAAGTTTCTTTCTCCACTCAAGAAGGCATGTTTCCTAACCTGCTTATTGGTCTTCTCATAGTAGCTCATTTTTTAAATTGATTTTTATCACTTGAAATCAGATCATGAACTCATTATTGCAAAATTCAGACTTAACCTGAAGAAAGTAGGGGGAAAGACTAGCCCATTCAAGTATGACCTAAATCAAATCCCTTACAATTATACAGTGACAAACAGAGTCAAGGGATTAGATCTGATAGATAGAGTGGATGAACTGTGGGTGGAGGTTTGTGGCCTTGTGCAGGTGGCGGTGATAAGAACCATTCCCAAGAAAAAGAAATGCAAAAAGCAAAATTATTGTCTGAGGAGGCCCTACAAATAGCTGAGAAAAGAAGAAAAACAAAAGGCAAAGGAGATAAAGAAAGATATATCCATCTGGATGCAGAGTTCAAAAGAATAGCGAGGAGAGATAAGAAAGCCTTCCTCGGTGATCAATGCAAAGAAATAAAGGAACACAATAGAATGGGGAAAACTAGAGATCTCTTCAAGAAAATTAGAGATACCAAGGGAACATTTCAGGCAAAGATGGGCACAATAAAGGACAGAAACGGTATGGACCTAACAGAAGCAGAAGATATTAAGAAGAGGTGGCAAGAATACACAGAAGAACTGTACAAAAAAGATCTTCATGACCCAGATAACCACGATGGCATGATCACTCACCTAGAGCCAGAGCCAGTCTGAAGTCAAGTGGGCTTTAGGAAGCATCACTATGAACAAAGCTATGAACAAAGGAGGTGATGGAATTCCAGTTAAGCTATTTCAAATCCTAAAAGATGATGCTGTGAAAGTGCTGCACTCGATATGCCAACAAATTTGGAAAACTCAGAACGGCCACAGGACTGGAAAAGGTCAGTTTTTATTTCAGTCCCAAAGAAAGGCATGCCAAAGAATGTTCAAGCTACCACAAAATTGCACTCATTTCACACACTAGAAGAGTAATGCTCAAAATTCTCCAGACTAGGCTTCAACAGTACATGAACAAAGAACATCCAGATGTTCAAGCTGGATTTAGAAAAGGCAGAGGAACCAGAGATCAAATTGCCAACAACCACTGGATAATAGAAAAAGCAAGAGAATTCCAGAAAAACATCTACTTCTGCTTTATTGACTATGCCAAAGACTTTGGCTGTGTGGATCACCACAAACTGTGGAAAATTCTTAAAGAGATGGGAATACCAGACCACCTTACCTGCCTCCTGAGAAACCTGTATGCAGGTTAAGAAGCCACAATTAGAACCAGACATGGAACAATGGACTGGTTCCAAATTGGGAAAGGAGTACATCAAGACTGTACATTGTCACCCTGCTATTTAACTTATATGCAGAGTACATCATGCAAAACATCAGGCTGGATGAAGCACAAGCTGGAATCAAGATTGTTGGCAGAAATATCAATAACCTCAGATATGCAGATGACACCACCCTATGGCAGAAAGCGAAGAGAAACTGAAGAGTCTCTTGATGAAAGTGAAAGAGGACAGTGAAAAGCTGGCTTAAAACTCAACATTCAAAAAACAAAGATCATGGCATCTGGCCCCGTTACTTCATGGCAAATAGATGGGGAAACAATGGAAACAGTGAGAGGCTTTATTATCCTGGGCTCCAAAATCACTGCAGATGGTGATTGCTGCCATGAAATTAAAAGATGCTTGTTCCTCGGAAGTAAAGCTATGACCAACCTAGACAGAATATTAAAAAGCAGAGACATTACTTTGCCAACAAAGGTCTGTCTAGTCAAAGCTATGGTTTTTTTAGTAGTCATGTATGGATGTGAGATTTGGACCCTAAAGAAAGCTGAGTTCCAAAGAATTAAGGCTTTTCAACCATGGTATTGGAGAAGACTTGAGAGTCCCTTGAACTGCAAGGAGATCCAACCAGTCCATCCTAAAGGGAATCAGTGCTGAATATTCATTGGAAGGACTGATGCTGAAGCTGAAGTTCCAATACTTTGGCCATCTGATGCAAAGAACTGACTCATTGGGAAAGACCCTGATGCTGGAAAAGATTGAAGGCAGGACGGGAAGGGGATGACAGAGGATGAGATGGTTGGATGGCATCACCAACTCGATGGACATGAATTTCAGCAGGGTCCAGGAGTTGGTGGTGGGCAGGGAAGCCTGGTGTGCTGCTGCAGTCCATGGGGCTGCAAAGAGTTGGACACAACTGAGCAACTGAACCGAACTGATGACTTGAAATCCTAGGCTCTTAAATGAGGCATGCTCTCTTCCAGAGATAATATGTATTTGCTTCTGCTAGTAGCCTGAGGACACTGTTGACCTGGGACCAATATGGAACCCTAAGCATCTCCAGTTTAATCCAGAAGCCTCAGGTTTATCTCCCAACTGTATGCAGATCCAGGAGCTGGTCTCCTGTTTCCAGCACTGATGGTAGCACTTAAGCGGAGAAGGCGATGGCACCTCACTCTAGGGTTCTTGCCTGGAGAATCCCAGGGACGGGGGTGCCTGGTGGGCTGCCGTCTATGGGGTCGCACAGAGTCGGACACGACTGAAGCGACTTAGCAGCAGCAGCACTTAAGGCAGCTTCACTTCGTGTGTCTGTTCACAACTCTCTCATGTTTTCAGCTCACCAATTTGTTTAGCTGGATTAGGTTTATGTCCCTGGAAATTTCCCTTATTTTCCTGAACCCAAAAGTGCAATAAAGTTTACCCACTTATTCAGGATCTAGTTGTTTTCTAGAGGAGAGCTTTGGAGAATGTAGATGACTGTATTGCCCAAAATGGAAGTCTCTCATATGAGACTGGTTGTTTATTTATTTATTTGTTCCTGTATTATTTTTTAGCATCAGTATCCACAGAAAATTTGCTTTATGACTAATTTGGTTTATTATTCTTCTTTTCTCGCATTTATGGAACTGTCAGGAATACTCAACAGATCTTCCTCCCATAGGGAGGCAATAAGGTGTTTAATTAATAGGTCCCACATGACATATATAGCAAATATAAAGTATACATACCCAAACCAAGGCACTCACCAAAGCTATCTGGGGAACTTTAAAAAAGATATGAATTAAAAAAAATAGAATAAAAAGATAAAGAATTAAAATAAATAAAAAAAAGAATTAAAAAAAAAAAAAGATATGAATACCAGGGTCCAATCCTGGTAAGTCTGTCTCAATTGATCTATCCATCAGTTCACCAACCCTATCTGCCTTACTAACCTGATATCCATTATTGTCCAAACCAAAGATGCAATTCTCTTCATTATTAATTCAAGTAGAAAACATTTATTATGTGGTTACATGAGAAGGGCAATGCACTCAGTTCTTTACTTGGATTATCTCATGCGTTTATCACCACAGCCTACAAGGAATATATCAGTATTATTTCCACTTTACAAGTGAGGAACGTGAGATTCAAAACAGGCAAGTAACTTGATAAACAAATTAGCAGGCAAAAGCTAGGCTGCTGATACAGAGAACCAAAATTTATTCAGGAGTTTATTTCTCATATTACAATCTGAGGTCAGCACAGCAGATTGGTGGCAACTTGGCTCCATGTGGGTGTTCACAAACCAGCTCCCTCCAATGTTTTTATTTACCATCTCCCATGGGGTCGCAAAGAGTCGGACACGACTGAGCGACTGAACTGAACTGAACTGACTGTTGCATTGTGACCGGCACACTAAGCGCGGGTGGCTGCGACCCGGCGCACTAAGCGCGGCCAAGAGGAGCTACGCCACGTCCGAGGTCGGGGGCAGAAGCCGGGAGGACTCCATGCACGAAGGGTGGTGGCCGAGAGGAGTTACCCCACGTCCAAGGTCAGAGGCAGTGGCTGAGAGGAGCTACCCGGCACCCGAGGCCAGGGGCAGTGGCCGGAAGGAGCAACCCCACGCCCAAGGAGTGGTGGCTGCGCAGCGCAGGAGCAGGAGGGCGTAGAGGAGCTATCCCACGTTGAAGGTCAGGAAGGGCGGCGGTGAGGAGATACCTCTCGTCCAAGGTAAGGAGCAGCAGCTGTGCTTTGCTGGAGCAGCCATGAAGAGATAGCCCACGCCCAAGGTAAGAGAAACCCAAGTGAGATGGTAGGTGTTGCAAGAGGGCATCAGAGGGCAGACACACTGAAACCATACTCACAGAAAACTAGTCAATCTAATCACACTAGGACCACAGCCTTGTCTAACTCAATGAAACTAAGCCATGCCTGTGGGGCAACCCAAGACAGGCGGGTCATGGTGGAGAGATCTGACAGAATGTGGTCCGCTGGATAAGGGAATGGCAAACCACTTCAGTATTCTTGCCTTGAGAACCCCATGAACAGTATGAAAAGGCAAAATGATAGGATACTGAAAGAGGAACTCTCCAGGTCAGTTGGGGCCCAATATGCTACTGGAGATCAGTGGAGTAACAACTCCAGAAAGAATGAAGGGATGGAGCCAAAGCAAAAACAATACCCAGCTGTGGATGTGACTGGTGATAGAAGCAAGGTCTGATGCTGTAAAGAGCAATATTGCATAGGACCCTGAAATGTCAGGTCCATGAATCAAGGCACATTGGAAGTGGTCAAACAGGAGATAGCAAGAGTGAATGTCAACATTCTAGGAACCAGCGAACTAAAATGGACTGGAATGGGTGAATTTAACTCAGATGACCATTATATCTACTACTGCAGGCAGGAATCCCTCAGAAGAAATGGAGTAGCCATCATGGTCAACAAAAGAGTCCAAAATGCAGTACTTGGATGCAATCTCAAAAACAACAGAATGATCTCTGTTCGTTTCCAAGGCAAACCATTCAATATCACGGTAATCCAAGTCTATGCCCCAACCAGTAACACTGAAGAAGCTGAAGATTAATGGTTCTATGAAGATCTACAAGACCTTTTAGAACTAACACCCAAAAAAGATGTCCTTTTCATTATAGAAGACTGGAATGCAAAAGTAGGAAGTCAAGAAACACCTGGAGTAACAGGCAAATGTGGCCTTGGAATGCAGAATGAAGCAGGGCAAAGACTAATAGAGTTTTGCCAAGAAACTGCACTGGTCATTGCAAACACCCTCTTCCAACAACACAAGAGAAGACTCTACACATGGACATCACCAGATGGTAAACACCGAAATAAGATTGATTATATTCTTTGCAGCCAAAGATGGAGAAGCTATATACAGTCAACAAAAACAAGACCAAGAGCTGACTTTGGTTTGGATCATGAACTCCTTATTACCAAATTCAGACTTAAATTGAAGAAAATAGGGAAAACCACTAGACCATTCAGGTAAGACCTAAATCAAATCCCTTATGATTATACAGTGGAAGTGAAAAATAGATTTAAGGGATTAGATCTAATAGATAGAGTGCCTGATGAACTATGGACAGAGGTTTGTGACACTGTACAGGAGACAGGGATCAAGGCCATCCCCATGGAAACGAAATGCAAAAAAGCAAAATTACTGTCTGGGGAGGTCTTACAAATAGCTGTGAAAAGAAGAGAAGTGAAAAGCAAAGGAGAAGTGGAAATATATAAGCATCTGAATGCAGAGTTCCAAAGAATGGCAAGGAGAGATAAGAAAGCCTTCCTCAGTGATCAATGCAAAGAAATAGAGGAAAACAACAGAATGGGAAAGACTAGACATCTCTTCAAGAAAATTGGAGATACCAATGGAACATTTCATGCAAAGATGGGCTCGATAAAGGACAGAAATGGTATGGACCTAATAGAAGCAGAAGATATTAAGAAGAGGTGGCAAGAATACACAGAAGAACTGTACAAAATAGATCTTCACGACCAAGAAAATCACGATGGTGTGATCACTCATCTAGAGCCAGACATCCTGGAATGTGAAGTCAAGTGGGCCTTGGAAAGCATCGCTATGAACAAAGCTAGTGGAGGTGATGGAATTCCAGTTGAGCTGTTTCAAATCCTGAAAGATGATGCTGTGAAAGTGCTGCACTCAATATGCCAGCAACTTTGGAAAACTCAGCAGTGGCCACAGGACTGGAAAAGGTCAGTTTTCATTCCAATCCCAAAGAAAGGCAATGCCAAAGAATGCTCAAACTACCACACAATTGCACTCATCTCACACGCTAGTAAAGTAATGCTCACAATTCTCCAAGCCAGGCTTCAGCAATACGTGAACCGTGAACTTCCAGATGTTCAAGCTGGTTTTAGAAAAGGCAGAGGAAGCAGAGATCAAATTGCCAACATCTGCTGAATCATGGGAAAGCAAGAGATTTCCAGAAAAACATCTATTTCTGCTTTATTGACTATGCCAAAGCCTTTGACTATGTGGATCACAGTAAACTGTGGAAAATTCTGAAAGAGATGGGACTACCAGACCACCTGACCTGCCTCTTGAGAAACCTATATGCAGGTTAGGAAGCAACAGTTAGAACTGGACATGGAACAACAGACTGGTTCCAAATAGGAAAAGAAGTATGTCAAGGCTGTATATTGTCACCCTGCTTATTTAACTTATATGCAGAGTACATCACGAGAAACGCTGGACTGGAAGCACAAGCTGGAATCAAGATTGACGGGAGAAATATCAAGAACCTCAGATATGCAGATGACACCACCCTTATGGCAGAAAGTGAAGAGGAACTAAAAAGCCTCTTGATGAAAGTGAAAGAGGAGAGTGAAAAAGTTGGCTTAAAGCTCAACATTCAGAAAATGAAGATCATGGCATCCGGTCCTGTCACTTCATGGGAAATAGATGGAGAAACAGTGGAAACAGTGTCAGACTTTATTTTGGGGGGCTCCAAAATCACTGCAGATGGTGACTGCAGCTATGAAATTAAAAGACGCTTACTCCTTGGAAGAAAAGTTATGACCAACCTAGATAGCATATTCAAAAGCAGAGACATTACTTTGCCGACTAAGGTCCATCTAGTCAAGGCTATGGTTTTTCCTGTGGTCATGTATGGATGTGAGAGTTGGACTGTGAAGAAGGCTGAGCACCCAAGAATTGATGCTTTTGAACTGTGGTGTTGGAGAAGATTCTTGAGAGCCCTTTGGACTGCGAGGAGATACAACCAGTCCATTCTGAAGGATATCAGCCCTGGGATTTCTTTGGAAGGAATGATGCTAAAGCTGAAACTCCAGTACTTTGGCCACCTCATGAGAAGAGTTGACTCATTGGAAAAGACTCTGATGCTAGGAGGGATTGGGGGCAGGAGAAGAAGGGGACGACCAAGGATGAGATGGCTGGATGGCATCACTGACTCTACGGACGTGAGTCTGAATGAACTCTGGGAGTTGGTGATGGACAGGGAGGCCTGGCGTGCTGCGATTCATGGGGTCACAAAGAGTCGGACACGACTGAGCGACTGAACTGAACTGATGCACTGCCCTCATTTGCGTGCTCAAAACTGACTTGGAGATAAGAGCCTAGGAAAAGAATGCCTACCTTTGGAAAGGCTCAGCCTAGATGGATACGTGTCTTCTCTGATTCTAGTGGGGAGAACTGAGCCATGTGGCCACGCTTACCTACAAAGGATCCTGGAAACAGAGAGAGAGGCATGGCAGCCCTGTGCCGGACCTCAATTTCATCACGATGGAAAAGATACAGAGTGGTTTTGTATGGATAGTCTCTGATGTAATTAACATTTAGAAACTCTCACTTTCATCTAAGATGCCATCATCTCTCATTTGGACTAATTACTTGATCTTCCAATGTCTACTCTAAATCTCCGTATTGCATTTCCCCACAGCAGTCAGAGTAATTAATTTTAAATATATGTCAGATTGTGTCATTCCTCTACTCAAAAGCCTTTATGGCTTCTCTTCTGATACAAAATAAAATCCAAAGTTCTTAAAAATGCAGTCAAGTTCCAATCAATGTTGCCACTGACCTTGGCTCAGTCTTTATTTCTCTCTTCTTTCCATTGCTGACCCTGCTCCAGCCACAGTGGTCAACTCCGCTCTTTCCTAAGCAGATGAAGCAAGCAACCACCTCTGAACCTCTGTACTTCCTATTACAAGAAGAAACCAGCCAAGAGAAACTCGAGAGAAAGTATTGTAGGAAGAGGGAAGACCTAGAAAAGTTGGAATGAAAGTGAGACTGGCATGTTTGAGGAACAAAAAGATGTCTAATGTGGATAGAACAAGTGGACAAGAGGCAGTAGGTGACACAGATGGAAAGTTCAGTAGGGGGTTGTAAGGCAGGGTAAGGACTCTGGAGTTCACCCAAGTACAATGATGGGAAACATTGGAGGTTTTTAAAGAGTAACATGGTCTAAGCTGTGAAAGCATTGTTCAGGATAGGTAGACAGTGGCCACAACCTGGAAAGGGAAGACAATTAGGATGCCCTACTTTCACCCACTCAAATATCTCCACTCTGCTCCCAACTAGTTTTCTTACACACACACAAATTCTCTGCCTTATATACTTTTCATTTTCCCCAGATGTAACCTCTTCCATGGGGCTTCCTGGGTGGCTCAGTGGTAAAGAAACCACCTGCCAGTGCAGGAGATTCAGCTTCAATTCCCGGGTTGGGAGGATCCCCTGGAGAAGGGAGTGGCAACCCACTCCAGTATCCTTACCTAAGAAATCCCATGGACAGAGGAGACTAGCAGGCTACAGTCCATGGGGCCACAAAAGAGTCAGACACGACTTAGTGACTAAACAACAACCTCTTCCGTGAATGAAAGAATGAGTTTGTATCTTAACATTAATACACCAGAGGAGCTTATTTACATTCAATAAGCATTTAGTGAGCCTTAAAAAAAAATTGAAAGGCACAATACTCTACTGTGGTTAGTATACACATGACCAAGACACTCTCCTTGCCTTTAAGAAATTTAGTTCATTGAGGAAGACGCTACATACACCTGTAACTAAAACACCAGCAAGAAGGGTTACAAGTGAAAGAGTTACAAGCAAAGCTCTATGGAATGTTCAGAGGGTTGGATGATCACTTTCAGCTAGAAAAATCACTGAAAATGTCCTGTTTGAATGCGGTAAGACTTCAATAGGTGAAAATGGTTAGTAAGTGCCTTTCAGTTCAGTTCAGTCGCTCAGTCGTGTCCGACTCTTTGCAACCCCATGAATCGCAGCATTAGGTCTTTAAAAAGAAACTGATGTAGAATCTGGGAGCAGAATAAAAAAATCAAAGGTCCTTCAATTCAAAACTGAATTTCCATGGATGTATCAAATTATTTTATGGTCAAACAAGTACTGTTTCAACTTCATGATTTCCCACAAGACCTTAAATGCAGTTTAGCAATGAGGCTGCAACCTTGAAGAGCCACAAAATTCTGGTGTAAACCTTTAGATTGAGACTGGACTAGTAATAAAAATACAAATAACACATGTCAGACTTAGAAGAGAAAATGTCTGGACTATCTGTGAAAGTCTCCTCCATCCACCCAGTAATGCTTCTGGAATTTTTCTATCTGTTCTTCTCTTGAATTCAAATATGGAATCTACTTTCATGTTTGTATAAATTGAGCTGATGAAATTTAGCTTCTGCTTGTCTTGGAAGTTAAGTCAATAGTGAACATGTACTTTGGAAGTTTGTCTATTTGAACATTCACAGTCTGCTGTTAGTCTTTAAAAAATCTCAGAGGTTTTAGGTTCGTATAAAGGAAAATCATTATGATATTCACTACAGAGAGAGAAAAAATCATTGATCTCCCCCACTCCAGTACTCTTGCCTGGAAAATCCCATGGACGGAGGAGCCTGGTAGGCTGAAGTCCATGGGGTCGCTGAGAGTTGGAGGCAACTCAGTGACTTCACTTTCACTTTTCACTTTCATGCATTGGAGAAGGAAATGGCAACCCACTCCAGTGTTCTTGCTTGGAGAATCCCAGGGATCGGGGAGCCTGGTGGGCTGCCGTCTATGGGGTCGCACAGAGTCGGACACGACTGAAGCAACTTAGCAACAGCAGTAGCAAACTTCAACTTGACAAAATCAATACAGTATGATCAAATAAGAATCAGTAAGTTGCTACAGTCATGGGTCAGTAACATTGGACTACAGTAACACTGGACTTGAATGTGGACTGATAATGAGTATTTATCTTTTAACATTCACAGGAAGATCATGTATACAAACCTCAACTGTTTCAGGATACTGTCAGAAAAAGATGTTTTAATTTACATTTCAATTTTCACTGCTTAATCTCACCCCTTATGGATCAAAGATGCATACGTATTTTTTTTCAGGGCTGGAGGATTAGGCAGAAAAGTCATTACGGTTCTTTCTTTATCCAGTCTGGGTTAACAAGAAGCCCTTAGCTTTTTTTCTGGCAGTGTTGCTTTGGGGACAACAAAAAGTTAACTCAATAAGTATCGCAGGGCAATAATTTATACCTAGCACCTTATTGATAACTGGGGGCATTAGGGAAAAAAGTAAAAGAGATATGCTTAGCCACTCAGTCGCATCCAACTCTCCAAGGCCTCATGGACTGTAGCCCACCAGGCTCCACTGTCCATGGGATTCTCCAGGCAAGAATACTGGAGTGGAGTGTCATTTCCTCCTCCAGGGGATCTTCCTGACTCAAGGATCGAACCCTCATCTCTTATGTCTCCTACATTGGCAGACAGATTCTTCATCACCAGCACCACTTAGGAAAAAGTAAAAGGTAGTCTCTGCCTTTACGAAATGTACACACTTATTGAAAAGTTTATGTGTGTACCTATACAGTATGAGAAAGAGCCAGAATGAAAGAGAGAGACATGGAAGCTAAATATAAACAGCATTTGTACTACAGACATTAGGACGGAAGAGGTGATTGTGAGCATGAATTAATCAGAGAAGGCTTCATGGAGGAGAGGAAACCTTCAAACAAGAATAGCATTTACATAGTTACACTAGAGAAGAGAAAGTATTCCATGTAAAAAGACTAGCATAAGCAAAGACACTAAGATATTCCCTCCTTTTATTAATTCACTCAACAACCATTTGGGACCATTAGGGACTTCCCTGCTGGCTCAGACAGTAAAGCGTCTGTCTACAATGCGGGATACCCAGGTTCAATCCCTGGGTCGGGAAGATCCCCCGGAGAAGGAAATGGCAATCCACTCCAGGACTATTGCCTGGAAAATACCATGGACAGAGGAGCCTGGTAGGACACGCAAAGAGTCGGACACGACTGAGCGACTTCACAACGACGATGATGACAAACCACCATTTAATAAGCACTTCACACCAGGACTGGTAATCAGTAGTTCCAAAGATGAACTGAAAGAGGAAACCACACTGCCTCCATTTACAGGAATGATTTAGGAACCGTTCAGTCTTCTAACCCAGTATCTACTCTGCAATCAGCTTTTGTTGAACGTTTATTGAAAGATTGATGCTTCTGCTACATTCTCAATGCATCGTCTTTTTTTAAATTTTTTTTTATTATTTTTTGGCCACACCCCTCAGCATGTGGGATCTTCTTTTCCCCAACCAGGGATTGAACCCCCACACCCTGCAGTGGAAATGCAGCTTGCCAACCACTGGGCTGCTTGGGAAATCCTGCACCTTCTCTTTTTTTTGAAGCTTCTATCCAGTTCCCCTGTCTTCTCATATCTTTCATGAGATTGTTTCCCACCTGCTGCTCTCACAGCTCACAGCATTAGCAGTTCCCGGGAGCAGACACTGGAAATCCAGCCAAGATGTGGGGGTTGACAGAGCTCAGCAGTGAAGAGACCAATAACCAGAGCCACCCAAGTGCAAGTTAAAGGCTGACTGTGATTGGAGGCAGTCAAGTACCACTGTCATCTGGCAGTCAGGAAACTGACTCCTGGGAGAAAATCAGGATAATGAGCTGCCAGCCCCTGTCAACTGGAGCTAAGTATGGGCAGACTTCTTTCTCTGCCCCAAACCCAGAACAGTCAGGCCCTCATCCATTCTAAAAGCAGGGGCAGCTCCAGAGAACACTCAGAAGTGGGTCCTTGGTCATCAGTGCCCAGTTACCCTCTTCTTTGCTTCTCCTCTAGAGGCTCCTTCTCTGTCCAATTCTCTGTTTCCTTGAACCAGTCACAGGCTTCCCAGAGCTTCCTCCCCAAGGTGGATGGACCTTTCCTTTGTCCACACGGAGGCACGTGAATACTGCTGGAGAGAATCAAGCAGCTGGAAGGGTTGGATTCTGTATATTCATCATTACCTTCTGCTTCAATAGGAAACTAGAGGTCATCTCCCCTTCCCACCTTGAAATTTGTCACCCACTAAGTATACATATTCATCATTTCCTCTCCTACCATTTCAACACAGAGTTGTTGTTAAGAGCATGGAGTTAGACTACCAAGGTTCAAGGCCCGGCTCTAACACTTATCGTGGATAAATCATTTAGTCTCTCTGGGCCTTTCCTCAAGAGTGAAATAGCAGAAATTTTAGAACCACCTTATCGGTTTGTTGCTGCTTTTAAGAAAAAAGGCAAAAACCACTACAATGATCCATAAAGCAAGCTCTAAGTTTATTCATTTGCTAGGCAAGGGAACATGCACCAGTGAAGACGTTCACTGAGGCGGGGAGGGGAGTGGGTATAAAAATAAATAAAGGGGCAGGTGTGGCTCTTGGTGCTTATACTATTTAAGAGTAAAAGCTCGCACACTGGATAGAAAAGAATGTGTTCATAGGTCTGTGCAACTCCCAGTTCTCATCAATCAAGAAAGAATCTTTGGAGACTTCCCTGATGGTCCAGTGGTTAAGAATCCACCTCCAATGAAGGGGCACTGGTTCAATCCCTGGTGAGGGAATTAAGGTCTCACATGCCAGGGGGCAGCTAAACCCGTGCACCGCAACTAGAGAACCCCACGCCTCGAGGAAGATCCAGCACAACCAAAAATTGACAAAAAAAAAAAAGGATCTTCAGTTAGATTCGATGAGAGTCTGCTGCACATTCAGAGTTCTGGGTCATTTACCCAGCTTTAACTGATTAAAACCAGTTACTGTGAAATGCGTGCTGTACTTCGTTGCTCAGTCATGTCCGACTCTTTGTGACCCCATGGACTGCAGCCTCCCAGGCTCCTCTGTCCATGGGGATTCTCCAGGCAAGATGACTGGAGTCGGTTGCCAAGCCCTCCTCCAGGGGATATTCTCAACCCAGGGATCGAACCCAGATCTCCCTCATGGCAGGTGGATCGTTTACCATCTCAAATGTTGCACTCCATTTTAATATTTTCTAACCAAGTGATGTTATAAGTGTGAATGCACTCTTATTCAGAGAATCAAATTATTTAATCCATGATAAAGAATTTGAGGGCTTCCTGGTGGTAGAGTGGACAAGAATCTGCCTGCCAACGCAGGGTACATGGGTTTAATTCCTGGTCCAGGAAGATTCCACAAGCTGCAGAGCAACTAAGCCCCTGCACCTCAACTACTGAGCCCGAGTGTTGATGCCCACGCACCTAGAGCCTGTGCTCGCAACAGGAGAAGTCAACCACAGTGAGAAGTCCATGCGCTGAAATGAAGAATTGCCCTCACTCACCAACTAGAGAAAGCCTGTGCGCCACAACAAAAACCCAGCATGGCCAAAAACAAATAAATAATAAAAAATAAAAATAAAGAAAGAAGGAAGAGGAAAACGAGTGGTACCGAAATAGAAAGAAAATTGGAGAAAGTAAATAAAATACGATAAATCCTAGCTCTGCCAGTTATATAACGTTGAACAATTTTTTTTTTTACCCCACCCTGAGTATCAGTGTTCTCCATACAAATATTTATCTTATCCTTAAGAAAAATGGCATTTATTTTACTAGCTTGTTGAGTGAAATGAAAATGATATTCTGGAAACGTTTTGTACAATGACTTGTACCATTAAACGCCAGAGCTGTTTCTTCTGAGTAATGAGTACTTGGCAGTTTATTATACTCTTTCTCAACTTTTCTGTATCTTGAAAATTTTTTATAGTAAAAAAATTTTTAGTTCCAGCTTCCCCCCTTTTGGTCTTTGCTTCTTTCTAATTTAACCTATAATTTTGTGAATGAGCCTGGAGAAAGAGAACATTAACTCTAAATGACTAAATTGTCTCCACAAGGATTTTCTTAAGGGATGCAAGCAGATGAAATATGAATTAGGAAGTTCTCAACTCCACTTTGCGCTGAGATGTCTCACATAAATTTGAAATGCAGAAGTCCAGCAACAAGGGGACAGCTGCCTAGGATCCACACTCCGTGGTCACCATGCCTGCATATACACCCTAACCCGGAAGTGTGGGCTGGATCTAGGGTGTCATGTCTACTGAAAAGGATGCAATGAAGGTGATGAAGTGTCAATTCTCAGATTAAGTTATAAACAACTGTGACTCTTCCTTGCTGGTTTTCTTTCTCTCTCTGGCTCTGCTCACCTGCTTGCTCTGGTGAAGCAAGTGTCCATGTGTGAGCTGGCCTATGGAGTGACTGACAAGTAAGGAACTATAGGAAGCCTCTGGCCAACAACCAAATGCGTGAACTTGGAAATGAATCCATTTACAATTGACCTGGAGATGATTGCAGCTCTGCTGACACCTTGATAACAGAAAGCGTAAATCACAGGAACCAAATAAGCAGCACCAGATTCCTGACCCAGAGACTGAGGGATAATAAACATTGTTGTTTTAAGCTGTCAAATGTTGGGATAATTTTTTATACAGCAATACACAACTAAATACCCATGTCTTGACAAAAGTAATCACTGTAGAATGTCTATAAAGATCTTCTATGGATTCAAAATAAGATAAGCCTTTCCAGAAATCAACTTATACTCAATTTTTTGGAGAACACTTCTATTGCAGAAAGCATATTCATATATACTTTAGAGGAGTATATAGGAGTCACACTTACCACACAAATCATTCTTATAAAATGTAAAGTTTAAGTCATTTTACTGTACACCCGAAACTAACACAACACTGTAAATTAACTATACTAAAATAAAAATTTTAATTTAAAGTTATGTCCATCAGTAGATGAATGGATAAGAAAGCTGTGGTACATATACACAATGGAGTATTACTCAGCCATTAAAAAGAATACATTTGAATCAGTTCTGCTGAGATGGATGAAACTGGAGCCGATTATACAGAGTGAAGTGAGCCAGAAAGAAAAACACCAATACAGTATACTAACACATATATATGGAATTTAGGAAGATGGCAATGATGACCCTGTATGCAGGACAGCAAAAAAGACACAGATGTGTATAGCGGACTTTTGGACTCAGAGGGAGAGGGAGAGGGTGTGATGATTTGGGAGAATGGCATTGAAACATGTATACTATCATGTAAGAATCGAAATGCCAGTCTATGTCTGATGCAGGATATGACACGCTTGGGGCTGACGCGAGGGGATGACTCAGAGAGATGTTGTAGGGAGGGGGGTGGGAGGGGGGCTCATGTTTGGGAATGCATGTACACCTGTGGTGGATTCATGTCAATCTATGCCAAAACCAATACAGAATTGTAAAGTAAAAATTAAAAATAAATTAATAAATTAAAAAAAATAAAATAAAGTTAACTTAAGATTCTCCTTGTCTATCCATTAGACCCAGTTCTTCTACAGTAGACAGAAGGAGAGGAAGGAGGAGGAAGAGGAAAAGGAGGGAAAAAAAGAAGAAACAACCAGAGAAGGGAAACAATGAAGTCTGCATGCCAAAAAGATTCACTGAGAAAAGTAATTTCCTCCATTGATGTTTATTCTCTACCTGAATCATGAAGAAACCTCCTGAATTTTCAGGAACAGTCGAAATTTCAGTCTTCTGCTTCACTTTCCCTTAGGTCAACCTATATTGACAAATCACGTGTACTGATTTGATTTGGAAATAACGGGTCTCTAAAATCCTGAAATGCTCTTGAACTAGGCTTGTGTCGTTGGTGGGCACAGTATATCAACTTGCCTATTAATTATTCAGCAAATTCCTCTGGTAGTTTCAGCACTCTGCTATGACAGTCAAAAAATGAGTAGAATCTTACAGAAGCATACAGCATATCTGGCGAGACTGAACAGCATATATGAAGGTACAGAGCAATCAATTAAATGACTTCTGGATGCAAGAGATAGCTCAGTATTACAAAAAAGGAAGGTATCCTTGAGAACTAAAGAAATCTGAGGAGTCTCCATGGGGCAGGAGGAGGACTTGAGATGGAACGAAAGAAGAGTTGACTTCACTTTTGCTGTTCATGGGCTTCCCTGGCGGCTCAGACAGTAAAGAATCTGCCGGCAATGCGGGAGAGGTAAGAGGCATGGGTTTGATCCCTGGGTCAGGAAGATCCCCTGGAGAAGGGCATGGCAACTCACTCCAGTATTCTTGCCTGGAGAGCCCCATGGACAGACAAGCCTGGCGGACTACAGTAGTCCAGGGGGTCTCAAAGAGTTGAACACTACTGAGTGACCAACAGTTTCACTTTTGCTGTTCAGAGTAAGGAGAAAATCAGTGTAAAGCCAAGAAGATAAGATTGAGCAGGAAGCAGGTCTCTGGGGTATGGAGAGGTACAAAGTGGACATGATAGACTCACAGAACAATTAAGAAAAGAGAACATAACATAGAGGTGGACCTCAAAATTTAAATAGGAAGAATGTTCCCAGTTCAGTGCTATATGTCTGATCATTGTGAGGTTAATCACTTATTCCATGCCTATTACTTGCCAAGCACTATTGTTAAGCACTACACACACACATCTCAGTTACTCTTTATAAATAATATTTTTATTTTGTGCCCTTTACAAGAGATTCCCAGGTGACACTAGTGGTAACGAATCTGCCTGCCAATGAAGAGACGTGGGTTTGATTCCTGGGTTGGGAAGACCTCCGCTGGAGCAGGAAATGGCAACTCGCTTTGGTATTCTTGCTAGGAAAATTCCATGGACAGAGGAGCATGGCAGGCTACACAGTCCACAGGGCCAAGGAGAGTGGGACATGACTGAGCAACTAAGCACACAGACAAGAACACTGAGGAGTTCAGAGAATTCAATAACTTACCTGAGGTCACAAGCAGAACCAAGATTTGTAATCAGTTCAGTTCAGTCGCTCAGTCATTTCCGACTCTTTGCCACCCCATGAATCACAGCATGCCAGGCCTCCCTGTCCATCACCAACTCCCGGAGTTCACTCAAACTCATGTCCATCGAGTCAGTGATGCCATCCAACATCTCATCCTCTGTCATCCCCTTCTCCTCCTGCTCCCAATCCCAGCATCAGAGTCTTTTCCAATGAGTCAACTCTTCGCATAAGGTGGCCAAAGTATTGGAGTTTCAGCTTCAACATCAGTCCTTCCAAAGAACACCCAGGACTGATCTCCTTCAGAATGGACTGGTTGGATCTCCTTGCAGTCTAAGGGACTCTCAAGAGTCTTCTCCAGCACCACAGTTCAAAAGCATCAATTCTTCGGTGCTCAGCTTTCTTCACAGTCCAACTCTCACATCCATACATGACCACAGGAAAAACCATAGCCTTAACTAGACAGACCTTTGTTGGCAAAGTAATGTCTCTGCTTTTCAATATGCTGTTTAGGTTGGTCATAACTTTTCTTCCAAGGAGTAAGCATCTTTTAATTTTACTGCAGTCACCATCTGCAGTGATTTTGGAGCCCAAAAGAATAAAGTCTGACACTATTTCCACTGTTTCCCCATCTATTTCCCATGAAATGATGACACCAGATGCCATGATCTTCGTTTTCTGAATGTTGAGCTTTAAGCCAACTTTTTTCACTCTCCTCTTTCACTTTCATCAAGAGGCTTTTTAGTTCCTCTTCACTTTTTGCCATAAGGATGGTGTCATCTGCATATCTGAGGTTATTGATATTTCTCCCGTCAATCTTGATTCCAGCTTGTGCTTCTTCCAGCCCAGGGTTTCTCATGATGTACTCTGCATAGAAGTTAAATAAGCAGGGTGACAATATACAGCCTTGACGTACACCTTTTCCTATTTGGAACCAGTCTGTTCTTCCATGTCCAGTTCTAACTGTTGCTTCCTGACCTGCATATAGGTTTCTCAAGATGCAGGTCAGGTGGTCTGGTAGTCCCATCTCTTTCAGAATTTTCCACAGTTTATTGTGATCCACACAGTCAAAGGCTTTGGCATAGTCAATAAAGCAGAAATAGATATTTTTCTGGAACTCCCTTGCTTTTCCATGATTCAGCAGATGTTGGCAATTTGATCTCTGGTTCCTCTGCCTTTTCTAAAACCAGCTTGAACATCTGGAAGTTCACGGTTCATGTATTGCTGAAGCCTGGCTTGGAGAATTTTGAGATGAGTGCAATTGTGTGGTAGTTTGAGCATTTTTTGGCCTTGCCTTTCTTTGGGATTGGAATGAAAACTGAACTTTTCCAGTCCTGTGGCCACTGCTGAGTTTTCCAAAGTTGCTGGCATATTGAGTGCAGCACTTTCACAGCATCATCTTTCAGGATTTGAAACAGCTCAACTGGAAATCCATCACCTCCACTAGCTTTGTTCATAGTGATGCTTACTAAGGTCCACTTGACTTCACATTCCAGGATGTCTGGCTCTAGGTGAGTGATCACACCATCATGATTATCTCAGTCGTGAAGATCTTTTCTGTACAGTTCTTCTATGTATTCTTGCCACCTCTTCTTAATATCTTCTGCTTCTGTTAGGTCCATACCATTTCTGTCCTTTATTGAGCCCATCTTTGCATGAAATGTTCCATTGGTATCTCCAATTTTCTTGAAGAGATCTCTAGTCTTTCCCATTCTGTTCTTTTCCTCTACTTCTTTGCATTCATCACTGAGGAAGGCTTTCTTATCTCTCCTTGCTATTCTTTGGAACTCTGCATTCAGATGCTTATATCTTTCCTTTTCTCCTTTGCTTTTTCTTCTCCTCTTTTCACAGCTATTTGTAAGGCTTCCCCAGACAGCCATTTTGCTTTTTTGCATTTCTTTTCCATGGGGATGGTCTTGATCCCTATCTCCTGTACAATGTCACAAACCTCTGTCCATAGTTGATCAGGCACTCTATCTATCATATCTAGTCCCTTAAATCTATTTCTCATTTCTACTGCATAATCATAAGGAATTTGATTTAGGTCATACCTGAATGGTCTGGTGGTTTTCCCTACTTTCTTAAATTTAAGTATGAACCTGGCAATAAGGAATTCACAATCTGAGCCACAGTCAACTCCCGGTCTTGTTTTTGTTGAGTGTATAGAGTTTCTCCATCTTTGGCTGCAAAGAATATAATCAATCTGATTTTGAAGTTGACCATCTGGTGATGTCCATGTGTAGAGTCTTCTCTTGTGTTTTGGAAGAGGGTGTTTGCTATGACCAGTGCATTCTCTTGGCAAAACTCCATTAGCCTTTGCCCTGCTTCATTCTGCATTCCAAGGCCAAATTTAGGAATGAACAAATTTGACTCCATATTGGATCTGTTTCTTTTACTTTAACTTTTGTATTCTATTGTTTCTGCTACAAGTTAAGAATGTTGCCTATAGCCTGACATACACAGGACAGCCCATTCTTAAAGCTCTGGCCTTTAAAAAATATGACTTTTCCATTCATACAGAGATAAAAAGTTGAAACAGAGAACATTTGCCTTGCTGGAGGTTTAGAAGAGCATCATGACCTGACCTGCATGAACAGCTACAAGAACAAAGAATTCTGACATCAAGAAGTTTGCAAAAACGAACCACACCCTCTCCCCTTTTAATGTAAAAGAAGCCTGAATTCTAACTTGGGTAAGATGTTTCTTTGGGACACTAGTCCACCAACTTCATCTGCTGGCTTTCCAAATAAAGTTGCTATTCTTTGCCCCAACGACTTGTCTCTCAATTTATTGGACTGCGGTGAGCAGTACCAGCTTGGACTCAGTAACAATTCAAGTCCAGGTATGACTGACACCAAAGCCCACGCTCCTAGCCATCATTCCATCCTAATGTGAAGTACAGAAAAGAGCCCAAGAAACATTAGTTCTGAAACTCTTCTTCAAGCTCTTCACAGGTAATGTCCTACCTGGCCCACCTGAGAGTTCCACCGAATGGGTAGTGAAGACAGATCAAGTGCAGGAGTGGTGCACAGTGTAGGGGGCACACGCCCTTCTAGTGCCTTCTAGTCTTGGCCATGCAAGATGTGGAACTCTTGCAAAGCCACTGACTCTTGTTTGCTCTGTGTGGTTTTTAAAGTCATGCTGCTGCTGCTGCTGCTAAGTCACTTCAGTCGTGTCTGACTCTGTGCGACCCCATAGACGGCAGCCCACCAGGCTCCCCCATCCCTGGGATTTTCCAGGCAAGAACACTGGAGTGGGTTGCCATTTCCTTTTCCAATGCATGAATCATGGTCACCTCTAAATTCTATGTGCAGTCTTTGTTTTGCCTGCAAAAGGCTTACTTCTTGTGACCACACCAAAAATATCCTAACACAATGGTGGAATGTATTGATTTTAAACATTCTTTTCTTTTGACTCTGAGCTACTATCCTACTACCTACTAAACACACTTTTGTTCTCCTCGGATGTTACAACAAATACACACAGGCAATTTCATTAAAAATTATAGTCATCCATCCCTTACATGCAGAATAAAGACATGATACAAACAAACTTATTTACAAATCAGACTCACAGACTTAGAGAACGAACGTACCATTGCCAGAGGAAGGCTAGGGGAAGGGATAGGGACTTTGGGATGAACAGGTACACACTGTTATATTTAAAATGGATAAGCAACAAGGACGTACTGTGTAGCACAGGGAACTCTGCTCAATGCTATGTGGAAGCCTGGATGAGAGGGAGTTTGGGGGAGAATTGATACATGCATATGTATGGCTGAGTCCCTTTGCTGTCTACCTGAAACTACCAAAATATTGTTAATCTCCAATAAAAAATTAATAGTCTAATAAAAAATAAATTTTAAAAATTATATTTCATCAATTGCTATTTAATACCATGATGCTCACTTTGAGCTTAAGTGCAAAGCCTCAAGACAAAGTGGAACCTCTAACTTATTTTGCAAAGGAGATAAATGACAAAAGACATGTGAATTTTTAAGAACCTAGAAGGCTCATTTCCATTACTCTTAATTCAACTCTCATACTTCACCTGGTGGTGTTTAAGACATTTCTATAAAGAGAAAATATCTCACCATCTCCAGAGACTTCAATAGTCTTTTATTCCAGAGAAACCAAAATACTTCCTATTTTTATTAATTGGACATACCTTCCCATTAGCTTATTGTTTGTTTCTGTCTTGCTTTGTTTTTCACTGACTGATTTATTGAAATCAATTTCATAAAATCCTCTGAGCAATAGTCCAAAAATGCAGTGTTGGGTTTAATCTATCTCTATGACAAAGTAAACTGCTTTCCTTCATATTTTAAATATAAATGTTTTCTTATTGTCTTCATCCCTCATATTCATTTCTGGGATGTTATTACTCATGAAAGCTCTTTCTCATTTTCTCAGAAAATGAGAAGCACAAACATCTTGGATCTCCTAAAGTAGAATCATGAGAATTTTCCCGAGTACGTATGGTTAGATTACAGATAACATGTCAACATACATATTATAAGAAACTGGAATGGGGTTTGAATTTTATTTTCTTTCAGAATTTGTGATCCCATTCACTGCATTCTTCTATTTTAGAATTTGGAATACTGAGGGAGACTACTCAGTCAGAAACTGAACGGTTAGAGACTTTACCATATTTGTAAGCTTACTAGTAAGGCTGCTCAGAGAAGGCATCAGCACCCCACTCCAGTACTCTTGCCTGGAAAATCCTGTGGACAGAGGAGCCTGGTCGGCTGCAGTCCATGGGGTCACTAAGAGTTGAACACAACTGAGCGACTTCACTTTCACCTTTCACTTTCATGCATTGGAGAAGGAAATGGCAACCCACTCCAGTGTTCTTGCCTGGAGAATCCCAGGAATGGGGGAGCCTGATGGGCTGATGTCTATGGGGTCACACAGATTCGGACATGACTGACAGCAGCAGCAGCAGTAAGGCTGCTATGTACAGTTTTATATACATAGAAAGATAGAGGAACATAAACCTGTTGGACACAGACAAAACTCTTTATTAATAAGAAAGAACATAAGAAAATGAACATCCAAAGCAATATCTTGCATCAGTTCCCAAAGCCCCAGTCCCCACAAGGTGATACAGTGGAGACCAGATGTCATGTAGGCAGTCACTGGAGTAGATCACAAGGGAGAAATCCCCAAATTAGGAAAAACTGATTTTTTTTTTACTATTTTATTTCTTTTTTAATAACTCGATGGTATTCTTTACTATCTTTACAAAAACAAAAATCTCCAGCAGGAAAAACTGATTTATATAAGGCTATGGCTGACCTGCCCATTGACCGCTCCAGAGGAAAAAAGAGGTTTTATTTTTCCTCTGGAACGTAAGCAAATCTCTCCAAGGAGAGGAAGACTTTTTACTAACCTGGAATGCATCTGGGGAAGGAGACATTTCTAAGCTTTCTTATTTCTAGCTTCCAAGGTCATTTGCTCTTGAAACATCCTTGAACAGATGGCCCAAGAAGTATGGGAAATACCACAAAGAACTGCCTTCCAAAACAGATAGGACTGGAGACAGAAGTGAATATTGCCTCGAGAAAGCATTTCACCCCCAAGAAAGCCCCCAAGTCTCAGGACTCTGTCCCAGAACAGCCCATACCTGCAGGCTCTGGACTCTAGGCTGCAAGTTCACATCCCAACCCTAAATCAGGGTGAAGCCAAATCCCAAAATCTGATGTACTTATCAGCTGAAAACCAGAAAAGACCTGGCAGAGAGGGGGAAAATCCAAATACAAAATCAATAGGACAAAAATTAGAAAAAAATCAAATAGTAAGTGGTACTTGGGAGAGAATGGTTATTAGAGAATTTTCTAAGCTGATCTGAATGCCTCATTACTTTCTTATAGGAGATGCATGGCCTCAGACAGGCAGGGATAAAATGGTTTAAAGTACCTATCAGTTTAGACAATATCCCTAGAGTATAGAGACTGCTCAAAGAGCCTTCAGGTAAAGCCAAAGGAGAAATAATATTATCCAAGATGGATTCAGAGTGGAAGAGAATTTATCCTGTAATGTGCCTGCCCACAGACCATACAGTCAGTCTCCTTATGTAGACAGACCCTCTGCCAGAAAGGGCTCGCATCAGCAAGCCCCTCCCCAGCACAATTATGATCAAGTAAGACACTTCATAGATGGGAAAACAGTGGAAACAGTGTCAGACTTTATGTTTTTGGGCTCCAAAATCACTGCAGATGGTGACTGCAGCCATGAAATTAAAAGACGCTTACTCCTTGGAAGAAAAGTTATGACCAACCTAGATAGCATATTCAAAAGCAGAGACATTATTTTGCCAACAAAGGTCCATCTAGTCAAGGCTATGGTTTTTCCAGTGGTCATGTATGGATGTGAGAGTTGGACTGTGAAGAAAGCTGAGCACTGAAGAACTGATGCTTTTGAACTGTGGTGTTGGAGAAGACACTTGAGAGTCCCTAGGACTGCAAGGAGATCCAATCAGTCCATCCTGAAGGAGATCAACCCTGGGATTTCTTTGGAAGGAATGATGCTAAAGCTGAAACTCCAGTACTTTGGCCACCTCATGCGAAGAGTTGACTCATTGGAAAAGACTCTGATGCTGGGAGGGATTGGGGGCAGGAGGAGAAGGGGACGACAGAGGATGAGATGGCTGGATGGCATCACTGACTCGATGGACGTGAGTCTGAGTGAACTCCGGGAGTTGGTGATGAACAGGGAGGCCTGGTGTGCTGCGATTCATAGGGTTGCAAAGAGTCAGACACGACTGAGCAACTGAACTTAACTGAAGACACTTCATTAGCATATCTTCATTTCTCAGAGTGAAAAACTGGTCTGAAATGGGACAAGCTATCATTGACAACCCAACATACCAATCCACGGACCACTTAGAAACATCAAAGGGGTTCCCTGGCAAGAATAGCTTTGAAACTGGGTTACGCTTTTGGCAACAAACCACCGAGTGTTCCTGAAAGTTCAAAAGCATCTTGTCTGGGGAATAGGTATTGCTTCTATTTTCTAACTAAAGTATTTTCTGGCGTTCTGGGGAGGCAAACAGCCAAGATGCAGTCTCTTCAGGCTTTCATTTGCTGAGAAAAATGGCCCTTAGACTCCTTGTGATATTTTGGGAACATTAAGCTGAGTAAAATTTGGGGTCATCTAACAGGTTAATGATCCAAATCATTAAATTGACTGCGCTAATCTCCCTTCCCACAAGAACAATGTCAGTCGCTTGACTTCTAAAAATGAGGACACTGGGAAAGAGAAGCTGAGATGGGGAAAACTGTAGGCAGCTGGTGTGCTCTTTAAAGTTCACATTCTAATTTAAGAGGAAGAAAGTTTACAGGGGTCTTCTCTCTTCATGCAAGCTACGTATTTTTATATCACATATTTTAAAAATTATATATATATCTCTGCATATATATATATATATATATATACACATATATATTTTACACAATCATATCTGACTCTTTGCAACCTCACGGACTGTAGCCTACCAGGCTCCTCTGTCCATGGAATTTTTCAGACGAGAATACTGGAATGGTTACCATTTCCTTCTCCAGGGGATCTTTCAGACCCAGAGATCAAGCCTTCATTCCTTGCATCTCCTGCACTGGCAGGCAGATTCTTTACCACTGAGCCACGAGGGAAGCCCCCATACTACACTTGATCTTAGCCAAAAGGTCAAGAAGCTATATATAGATATACAAAACTTTTTGCTTTGCTTTTAGAATACTAGTGCTATGAATTAAGCGTCAACTGCTTGGTTTATTGTCCACCTCTCTTGTAGCTAAATTATGCTTTATAGACTCTGATTACATTAAGCTCCCTTGGTAAACCAGCCATTATAGCTGTGTTTGTGTATCTTTGCTGTATACAATGCTGTATTCACAATCCCTCAGTCTTCTAACCTTTAAAAGTATTTACTGAGCCTTTATATTATTCAAACTCAGGTTTTTCCATGGGTATTGTTCAATCCTTGAGATCTGGGACAAGGTTAAAAGTGCTAGAAACAATGCTAAGTCCTTACATTTCCCTATTTCCTATGTGTGTTCAAACCATTAACTCTTAAGAATATATTTCTCCACTAAAAAAAGATTTCCCCAGATAAATTTTGATGGTTATCCAAGGTGGACAAACCCAGTGTAGCCACAAGCAGGTCAGTCTTAACACAAAGGACATACCACAAATGAACGGTGATTCTACCCTGGAAAATAAATTTCTACCAAGAGCAGTGGTACTCAGGCACCATCCAATATTATAAAAGAAGGAAATCCTGTCTCTCTTAAATAAAATCCAGAACCTCTAAAGTTCATAGCTGGGAAGTGAAAATCCAGATAGGAAAGGTCTCAGGGAAAGTGACTTGTGTTATTCCTACCATGTGGTAGGCAGAATTCTAAAATGACCCCTGAACAGAGTATAATCCCCTCTCCTTGGAGTATGGTAGAGTCTGTGAATATGATGAGATATTACTCCTGGGATAAAGTTATATTATATGGCACAGTAGGCTTTTTAAAATTATATTACATAAAATTACCATCTTAACAATTTTAAACTGAACAGTCCAGTAATATTAAGTATATACATGTAGCTATGCAACAAATCTCCAAAAGTTTTTCTTTTTCTTTTTTTAATATTTATTTATTTGACTGTACTGAGTCTTAGTTGTGGCACATGAGCTTCTCTCTAGCTGTGGCATTGCAGCCCTAGAGCACAGGGCTTAGCTGCCTTGAGGCATGTGGAGCCTAAGTTCTCTGACCAGGGATCGAACCCATGTCCCCTGCATTGAATGGTGGATTCTTAACCACTGGACTACCAGAGAAGTCCCCAGTCATCAGCCATCTTGATTTCAACTTCATGAGACCCTCAACAGAGGACTCAGTCAAAACTTTTCAGACTGCTGACGTACAGAAATGGCGAGATAATAAATTTCCGCTATTATGAGCTGCTAAATTCATGGTATTTATTACACAGCAAGAGAAAACTAATACACCTTGATCACACCCTCCTCTTTCAATGAGGTCTTTCTAATCACTGGACCCTATGGCTCTTTGTCCTGTCCAAAGTTGAGACTGAATGAAACATTTTTCTCTTTTTTAAAATTTCATTTACTTATTTCCTTTTGGCTGCACTGGGTCTTTGTTGCTGAACACGGGCTTTCTCTAGTTTCAGCAAGCGGGAGCTACTCTCTAGCTGCAGCTCAGCGGCTCCTCACTGCAGAGCCTGCTCTTCCCGTGGAGCACAGTCCCTGAAGCGCTCGGGCTTCGGCAGTTGTGGCACTTGGGCTCAGCAGCTGTGGCCCACAGGTTCTAGAGGGCAGGCTCAGCAGCTGTGGCCCATGTGCTTAGTCTCCCCAGCCATGTGGAATCTTCCCAGACCAGGGATCAAACCCATGTCCTCCACGTGGACAGGTAGATTCTTAACCACTGGACCACCAGGGAAGTCCTCTCTCTTTACTTATCTTTAGGGAAGAACTTTTAAATCAATCTATAAAGTTTGTTATAGGTAATATGTACACATGGTTCACAAATCAAACTATAACAGCATGTGTACATCTCTCTCTGCCACTGTTACCCTTCATCGCCCTTTGCAGGTGGTCACCTGCAAACCCTCTCCCCAGGGAACCACTGCTACTAGTTTCTTAACATCCTCCCTGAGTTATTTTAAATGTATATATGTGACCAAAAAAGCTGTTAATTACTCCCAATATCAATTCTCTTCTTCTCAGATAGCAGTAGAATTTTTATTGGAGCAAATGGGTGTCAGGAATACAAACTACACTGCCCAGGGTTCGATATAGCTAGGTGTGACCAAGTGTGGCAGGTTCCAGGTATCTTCTTACCCATTGTCCCTTCTTCTTCTCATCTTCCATCCCACTGCCTGAAAGGGGATGCTCCCTTGGACCAAGGATAAGGCCATGCCCCAAAAATGGAGGGCAGGTGAGCTAGAAGGAAAGTAGCCCTGTGAGTGTGTCAAGTAACAGAGCCCTATCTCCATTCTGGAATACTTTCCTCCAGATATTTACAGGGAGAGATGGTTTTTTTATCTTTTTTTTTTTTTTTTTTTTGTCACACTGCAAGGCAAGTGGGACCTTAGTTTCCCAACCAAGGATCGAAACTGCACCCCTTGCATTGAAAGTGCAGAGTCTTAACCACTGGACCACCAGTCCCTCAAATTTTATCTTTTTTAAGCCACTGTTCCTTTTGAATACTATCACTTGAAGCTCAATCTAATTCCTAACTAATACAACATTTTTAAATCTATGAAGATAAAGTCTCCCTTACCCTTTCTGTTACCAAAATAATAGAAGATTATCTAATTCAATATTATATTGTTCCATATTTTGCTTCTTTGACTTAAGGACTTACCTTGTAGGTCTTTTCATTTTGTACTGCCAGGGAAGACAAGATGTAGATGACACACTACAAACAGGTGTTAAGGGAAAAATAACAGCACTATTTATAAAGATTTGGGCAGGCTTAGGAGAAATCAATAAGGGAAGAGGAAGCCATGGTGGAAAGCCACTAGTAATTTTATACCTGAAAAGATAAGTCAATGGACTGGTTATAAGAACTCAGATTTATTGCTACAGAACAGGGCTACCCAACAGAAGTATGGCTTTTGATTAAAAAGCCATAGCTGCTTCCAACCTTCACCTCAGCAGGGAGGGAGCCTGAGGAATATCCTAATTGCTTTCTTCCTATTCTCCAGTCTCCTGCTGGTGCCTCCTATTTCCTTAATCCAAGCAAAAGCTTGAGGGCCAGGAAGCTTGGTTGATGCGTTTCACAAAGTTCACCATCCTGGAGCCCAGAGCAGTATGGAGAAAGTCAGAGTGCATCAGGAGGGAAAAATGAAATATACAGTGCTACTCACTCATGTTACTCCTCAGCAGTGTCTTTTGTTTAGAAGAGAAATATTGTGGCACCCCACTCCAGTACTCTTGCCTGGAAAATCCCATGGACAGAGGAGCCTGGAAGGCTGCAGTCCATGGGGTCGCTGAGGGTCGGACACGACTGATCGTCTTCACTTTCACTTTTCACTTTCATGCATTGGAGAAGGGAATGGCAACCCACTCCAGTGTTCTTGCCTGGAGAATCCCAGGGACGGGGGAGCCTGGTGGGCTGCCGTCTATGGGGTCGCACAGAGTCGGACACGACTGAAGCGACTTAGCAGCAGCAGCAGCAGCAACACAGGGAACATACAAAGTCCCCTCAGCTACCATGTGTTCATAAGATAATATTATTCAGTCATATTGCAATACATTAAACTTCAGCTGCTACATTGCTCTCCTAAATGAGCAATTTAAATAATTTAAATAATCCACAGGGTGATCAACAAATTCAATGCAATCTCTATCAGAATTTCAACTGCTTTTTTTTTGCATAAATGGGCATGCTGATCCTGAAGTTCATATGAAAATGCCAAGGATCCCAAAGAGGAAAGATAACCACTGAAAAAGAAGACTAAAGTTGAAGGACTCACATCTCTTGATTTTGAAACTCATTACCAAGCAATAGTTATCAAAATATTATGCTACTTGCATAAAGACAGGTATATAGACCATACATAGATCAATGGAATATTAATAGATCAGAAGCCCAGAAATACTCATACATTTATATTCAATCAATTTTTAACAAAAGTACCAAGACCACTGAATAGGAAAAGAATAGTCTTTTCAAAATATGATCCTGAGACAAGTGACTATCCATATGGAAAGAATGAATTTAGACTTCTCCATCACACCATATACAAAAACTAACTCAAAATAGAAAAAAGACCTAAACAAAACAGTTGAACCTATAAAACTCTTAGAATCCTTTCTGTAAATCTCCGGGACTCTGGGGTAGGCCACAGCTTCTTAGATATGACACTAAAAGCACCAGTTTTAAATTGAACTTTATAAAAATTTAAATTTTGCTGGATGGCAAACAATACCATCAAGAAATTGGAAAACAAATTCATATAAAGGGAAGCAAAATCTGCAGATCATATTTCAGATAAGGGTCTAGTATCTAAAATACATAAAGAACTCTAATGATACAACAACAAAAAAAAACAAAAATTCCATTTAAAAAAATTGGTAAGGGTGTGAATAGACAGTTCTCCAAAGAAGATATACAAGTGGTCAGTAAGCACATGGAAAGATGTTCAACAATAGTCATCAGAGAGGAACTTTCCTGGTGGTCCAGTGGTTAAGACTTTCACTGCAGCAGGGCCTGGGTATCATCCCTGGTAGAGGAACTAAGATTCTGCATGCTGCACAGCCCAGCCACACACACACACAGAGTATGCAGTTCAGTGGTTTTTAGTATATTCATGTGTTGTAGAACCATCACCACTATCTAATTCCAGAACATTTCTGTTATCTCAAAAAAAAATCTCATACCTGCTAGCAGTTTCTCCCAATTTCTCCTTTTCTCCAGCCATTCGCAATCACTACCTACTTTTCATGTAGACAACCCACCTCTATTAATTTGCCTATTCTGGACATTTCATATAAAAGCAAGCATACAATATGTGGCCTTTTATGTCTGCCTTATTTTACTTAGAATAACATTTTTAAGGTTCATCCATGTTGTAGCATGTATCAATATTTCATTCCATTGCATGACTACACCACATTTTATTTATCAGTTAATCAGTTGATTAAAATTCATATGTTGAAATCCTAAGCTCCAGGGTGACCGTCTTGGGAGGTGGAGCCTTTAGGAGGTGATTAGGTCACAAGGTGATGAGTACCTTCATAAAAAAGGCACCAGAGAGATCTTTCATCCCTTCAACCACATGAGGACAAAGCGAAAACACACTGTGTATGAACCAGAAGGTGGGCCCTCACCAGCCTCTGAATATGCTGGGGCCATGATCTTGGCCTTCCTGGCCCCCTAAACTGTGAAAAATAATCATTCATTGTATAAACCATCGCTGCTGCTGCTGCTAAGTCACTTCAGTCGTGTCTGACTCCGTGCGACCCCATAGACAGCAGCCCACCAGGCTCCCCCGTCCCTGGGATTCTCCAGGCAAGAACACTGGAGTGGGTTGCATTTCCTCCTCCAATGCATGAAAGTGAAAAGTGAAAGTGAAGTCGCTCAGTCGTGTCTGACTCCTAGCGACCCCATGGGCTGCAGCCTACCAGGCTCCTCCGTCCATGGGATTTTCCAGGCAGGAGTACTGGCGTGGGTTGCCATTTGCCTTCTCTGGTATAAACCATCTAGTTCATGGTATTTTTGCTATAGGAGATAGCCAAACCTCATTCCTATAGTACTTTGGTCTTTGGGGGTTTTATCTTGATTGATTGCTCAAGTGAATACCCTGGGTTTCAAATAGAGTCTTCCTCATCTCCACTGTGTAGCTGCAACCGACATTCTCTTTATTAACTGAGAGTCATCCCCCCAGACGGTAGAGTCACCTCTTCTCTGTCTTCTTGAAATCAAGACATAGCTCAATTTGACTTTCAAGTAGCCCCATTTGATGATAAACAGGCACAGGGAATATATGTGAATAACAGTAAACAGAAATCAAAGAAATCAAGCATAGACTTTGAACAAAAATCTGTATATTCATTGGAAATTATAGCTGTAACCATTGAGTTGGCTTATTTATTTGATGTTCTGAAAATTCCGGTAATTATTTCTGCAATGAATATGGATACTACGTAGAACTTTAGTACTTTGATGTTACCTGGTTTTCTTTTTACTTTTGCAGAATTTATATTTTAATGTGAAACTCTATATAACAGAAGAAAGAATGCTAATCTCAGTGGCTTTTGTGATTTGCCATGGAGGTAAAATTTTATAAGAAACCCAATTTTAAAAGCAATGTATAATGACACAAATGAACATATCTATGAAACAGAAACAGACTCACAGACATAAAGAATGACTTGCAGGCATTTGAGTCAGTCCTAAGGAGGTGCATGAACCTACAGCCTATTATTCATAGTGAAGTAAGAAAGAGAAAAACAAATATCGTATATTGATGCTTACATATGGAATCTAGAAAGATGGTACGGATGAACCCATTTGCAGGGCAGCAATGGAGATGCAGACTTGTGGACACAATGGGGAAGGGAGAGGGTGGGACAGTTGGAGAGAGTAGCGTGGAAACACGTACATTACCATATGTGAAATAGATAGCCAGGGGGGATTCACTGTATGACGCAGGGAGCTCAAACCTGGTATTCTGTGACAACCTAGAAGGTTGGGATGGGGTGGGAGTTGGGAGGAGGCTCAAGAGGGAAAGGACATGTGTATATCTATGGTTGATTTATGTTGATGTATGACAGAAACCAACACAATATTGTAAAACAATCACCCTCCAATTGAAAATAAATAAAGAAAAAGAACTGACTTGTGGTCACCAAGGCGGTAAGGGGTAGGGGAGGAAAGTATTGGGAGTTTAGGATTAGTAAATGTAAATTGGTGTATATAGAATGGATAAACAACAAATTCCTATTGTATAGCACAGGGAACTATATTCAATATCCTATGATAAACCATAAAGGAAAAGAATATGAGAAAGAATATATATATGTATAACTGAGTCAGTATACTGTACAGCAGAAATTAACACATTGTAACTCAAATAGGTTTCAATAATTTTTTTAGAAGCTGAAAACAATATTTAGTTTCCATGAAAAATTGGAAAAAAAATATACACAGCTTTCATGATCAAGTAAGATTTATCTCAGGAACCCAAGGTAGATTTAGCACTCAAACATTAAATATAACTAGCATTTCATGATGCTTTCTGTTTTTAAAAAATAAAGTTTTTTGGTTCATTCAGTGAATGATTTATTTAAATTAAAAAAAAAAAAAAAAAGGAGCCAAAAATGGGCCAGAGAGAGGAGGTCTCAATTTTCAGTTTAACAAGACTGCCCGACTATGTGATCTGGAAAAGCATTTCTTCCTTGGATACCCGGGCCTCCAAAACCCTGAATCTAAGGTTACAGAGATAGAGAAAATTTTGAAGGTGAGTTCTAAGGAACAGTGAGAGAGCCCATTTCTATGTCTACCCTTCGGTTCTTTGAGCCCTGGTTTCTGACTGTAAGGCAGACACCACGGTGGAGCGGTCCCTGGGTCAAGGCGTGTACTACATACAGCACCTCAACTTTCAGTAGAACTACCATTCTTTCAAGCTAGCCGCTCTGAGTGATAAACCACATAAGATTGGCGCATTCTGAGAGCATGAGCCCAGAGTGGCACATCTTTGTCCTAAGACGTGACTCCAGTCAGGGTCCATGCTAAATCAGTACTGCGATAACTGATAAAATTTCCTTTCAGCCAACAAATGCTGGGGGAAGGGTTGTGAAAAGGGAAAGTAAATCCATAGCCTGAATATGTATCTGTTCATTAGGAACAGATTGCTGCCCTCTCTGTGATGAAAGGAGACTCATGTAAGCCTGCACCAGGTACCTAGCTGACCCCTTGGGAATGGACCATGTGAGGAGCTCACCTGGTGTCCACTATCAATCGGCTGGGCACTCAAGCCGTAGTGACCGCGTCACCTGCATGGGCAAAGTCCCCGCTGCCACAGTGGTGTTGTACACTGCCCCCTTGAGCAAGCGCAGGAGTGACTGAGGAGGAGGGATGAGCATCTCGTCCCCCGGATTATTGAGAAACTCCTCTGCAATGCATGACCTTTGTAGAGCTTTCGCCTCGGGTCAAAAATAATTCTGTGTCCACTCACCCCAGATAACTCTTCCCCTGGATTTCTTTGTCCCCAATCTTCCGGTCTTGTTGTTTCCCTGACAAGCAGACCCATACATTAACCATTGCCTGTAAATTAGGATTGATACAAACCTCAGATCATTTCTCCTCCCGCGCCAAGTGGATGACCAAACGTCTACCTGATGTTCCTGTCCACTGGGAAAATTTGCCCTGAGCACACTTTCAGGGCTACCGCTAACCGAGGCTGAAATAGCAGTGTCTGAATCTGCCAATGTCAGCACACCATGCAGGCCCAGATGTGAAGTCGGCCTGTGTCTTTCCTCCTCTGTTCACTGTTCCCAGGGAATCCCCAGGTGGCCCAAGGTATAAGCTGAGTGGTAGGTAGCAACGCACTATCCTAGGCATCATGGGAGTCTGAGCTGCCTTCCAGACCTCCTCCACCTGGTCTTCCCTATTCCATTCCCATTTAACATTGGAAGGCTGCTGTACACATCCAATTTTGTGATTTTTGTGGCTCCGATAACATGCAATCCATGGTAGGTAATCTGGGACACAGAGTTACCTACCACAATCAGATAGTCATCCGACCTTTACTAAGACCCAGGAATAATCCAGGATCTGCTTCTTAAAGAGGGAATAGTTGTCCAAAGGGACCACAACCCAACCGTGTCACCCTAGAGACCTGAGTTGTGATACTTTCCCTGGTCCTACCAGAGGCTCGTTGCAGCGTCCCCATCTGCCATGGACACTTCCAAAGCCACCAGGTCTGCTGGGTTATAAGGCTCTAGTGGAAGGGCATTGTATACCACAGCCCCGACTTGCTCAAGTCTTCTCATTGAGCACCACACGAAACTGACCCAGCATGTGGGTCAGAGCATCACACCCAAAGGTGATAGATGTTGCCTCCAAAATCAAGAGGCCCTCAAAGCATGGCGCGAAGTTCAAAGTGAAGCAACTTTTCTTTCTCTTTAAGGGGTTATTTGAACATGCACCAATCCCCTGGATATCCACAGAAGCATCAAGCCCCTTGCTGCATTTAATTCCCATCCTCTGACATGCATGTTCTTTATCCAGGGTCCTGGCTACTGCTGAGCTCACCCTCTCCAACTAATATAACTTTATCAATATAGCTGACCAATAAGATGATCAAGTTCTGCCTGGATTGTGTCATGACAGAAACAGAATGGAGATATCCCTTGGGTAAAACAGTTAAGGCACTAACCTCTCTGCTCCAAGAAGAAAAACTACTCGATTATCTTTGGTGACAGCAAAACATCTATGATAAATCTATAGCAGGATAATGGTACTGGCTGGTAAGGTGCTCACCTGTGCCAGGAAAGATACCATGTCCAGAACCTCAACTTAGATTGGCACTACTCCTGAATAAACAACCCACATTCTCCCAGACTCTCTGGCTTTTGTATTGCTCAAACAGGTGAGTTACGTGGCGAGATGGTAGGAATTACCCATTGTGTGTTTTTTCAAGTGTTTGACTGAGTTACTCATCCCTCCCCCAGAGATGTGGTACTGCTTTTCATTTGCTGTCTTGGGTTGGAGGTCAGGATGGGGAAGTTCTAGGAGCTTTTATTTGACCCCTTTCTACCTAATGGCCTTCACTCTGTGGGTCAGGGAGTCAATATGAGGGTCCATCAATTTTGCCAAGTATATCTGTAACCACACTACTACCTGGGACAAAGGAAATGAGCACAGGATGGGTCCAGGATGCCACTGGACCCACTTTGCAATGTGTTTGGAACAAGATTTCATTGATCACCAAGACTCTGTAAGTCTCTTCTCAACAGGGGGACCACAATGACATTTTCAGTCTCCAGAAATTAGCCTCATGTTACAGCCAGTATTTAGTAACTCCAGGAAGGTCTGGGCATAAACTTTTTCTGTTGCATCATCACCCAATAAATGACTGCAGGTTTCTCCATGGAAGGTTTGTGGCCACATTTCTGAGTCCTTCTGTAATAGGTTTTAGGTCCTTCTCAATCAAGCGGCTCCAAAGCCTGTGGATTGTCTTAGATCTGGAAAGTGAACCAGGGCAAGATGTCTGCCTACATTTTCAAGATTTTTTTTTTCTGTACATCAGGTCAAGCAGTACCTTAGAAGTCTGTCCACCTATTTCACTCCTAAGGATACCACAATTGGCCACCATCACAGATCCCTAGAGGTCCTTATTTCCTGTAAAGAGCCCTCCTGGCTTGCTGTAGTAATGTACTCTCCTTGTCTGTTTTTGCCTCTTGTCCTCCATGTTCCCAGATTCCATTATCCCCATTGCAACGTCTTCTACCCTCATTTCCAGTTCACAGAGAACCGCCACCTCAGGACTTTTCAAAAATGCTGGTGCTCTTTTCATTAAGAATGTACTTTCTAATATCTTAGGAAAAAAGCCTCCTGGAGCTCTGGTTGCCAGTGGCTATGTTCCTCACCCAAAGACCATAGCTCCTACTGGATCATGTTCTGGCAACATTGCCCCCAATCCAAGTCCAGTTGTAGAGGAAGCTGTAAATTTCCTGGGGTATATGATTAACAGGGAGATTCCCCATTGGCTCAGCAGTAAAGAATCCACCTGTAATGCAGGAGATGCTGGTTCAATCCCTGGGTTGGGAAGATCCCCCGGAGAAGGGCATGGCAACCCACTGCAGTATTCATGCCTGGAGAATCCCAAGGACTGAACACCCTGGCGAGCTATAGTCCCCAGGGTCACAAAGAGTCAGACACAGCTGAAGCAACTGAGGACACACACATCATTACCAGGTGGCTTTCTGGATTGCACATAAACCATCCATGGAAGCATTTCTCTCCCTGTAAGCCTTTGGGCTCTCTGTACAGTATTCCACAAAAGTTACAACGTATCATTCTCAGTGACTGCATGTTGTTGATGAGTCCCGGCTTCAATAAATCATCACCACACACCAACGAGGGACGGTGCAGAATGCCAATGCTGATGACAGTGAGAAGCTTCCTCTACAACTGCACCTGGGTCAGGGGCAATGTTGCCAGAACCCTACCCAATAGGAGCTATGGTTTTTGGGAGGGGAACACTGCCACTGGCAACTAAAGCTCCAGGGGAGAGAAAGCCAAGGAACCAATTCCTGCTGGTAATTCTCCTGGGCCTCGACAATGGAGGGAAAGGGCAATGGAGCCCAGGAGGTCCTTTCCAAAAAAGGCAGCCTTCCAAGGACCAAAACTAAGGCAGAGAGGGTGAATAGTGAAATTGGAGAGGAAAATTAGACAATATTCAATACATATGTCAATGTACAAAGAACCTCCTTTTTAACAGCTGCATAGAATTTCACTGTAAGAATATACCAGTGAGCTACATGTGACCAGTCCTCTGCTGATGGATATTAGGTTGTCTCCAATCTTGTACTGTAATGTGACATAACATAAATAGTGGATAATATCATGAGTAACCTTGCACATAGGATTTTTTATTGTGGTAGAATATACCCAACATAAAATTACATTTTAAGTGTATGATTCAGTGACATTGAGTACATTGACATTATTGCACAACCATTACCACCACCCATCTCCAGACTGTTTCTTTATCCCAAACTGAAACTTTATACTCATTAAACAATAACTGTTCATTCCTTCTCCCCAACAGGCCCTAGTAACCATTATTCCACTTTCTGTCTCCATATACTTGACTACACTAGGTACTTTATGTAAGTGAGGGCATATGACATTTGTCCCTTTGAACCGTGTCATTTCACTTAGCCATTTATTTATAAGCTCTGTGTGTGCATGCACTTAGTCACTCAGTGTGTCCAACTCTTTGCAACCCCATGGACTGTAGCCCGCCAGGCTCTTCTGTCCATGGGATTCTCCAGGCAAGAATACTAGAGTGGGTTTCCATGCCCTCCTCCAGGGGATCTTCCCAACCCAGGGATTGAACCCAGGTCTCCCACATTGCAGGCAGTTCTTTACCAGTTGAGCTACCAGGGAAGCCCATTTATAAACTACTTATGGCTAATGTCACTTACTCCATTGAGCCAGGGTTCATCCATGTTGTAGCATATATCAAAACTTCATTTCTTTTTAAGGCTGAACAGCATTTCATTGTATATGAATGTGTGATATTTTGCATATGTTAACAGACAAATGATAGAAATGAAATGACTGAATCCAAGGATATATACAAACATAATTTTTATGTTTATTGGGACATCACTGAAGTGACTTAGCAGCAGCAGCAGCAGTAGCTGAATTATTATACCCTCCCCCACAACCCACTGAAGAATTTGGACCAGTTTATACTCTCATCAGCAATGCAAAAGAGTATCTATTTCCCATATTCTTGCCAACACAGTGTATTGACTTTTGGATACTTGTTAACTGGAGAGAGGAAAGAAAAAGAAAAGATAAAAAGATGGCATTAGAAGTCTCTTATTATCAGTGAAGTTGAGGATGGTACATTTTAGGTGGGCAGTGGGAGGAACTTTCAAGTACTAATATTTACTAAATATTAAATAATGCCTAAAACAAATTAGAAGAGGGCAATAAATATTCTAAAAATTCACCTTAGAGAGTAAAGATTTTATATGCTCCATTTGCAGGCTTCTGATTGTTCTATACTCCAACCCAAAAGGACTGGCACAACCCACAAGGCTCTCACACTGGTCCCTGACATTCTACTTGGGGGCCTGTCAACAGTGGCAAGTGCCTTCTGGGTAGCCCCCACCAGGGATCCCTCTTTTAGATATCTGACCTTTCTAAGGGAGA
Organism: Oryx dammah; assembly: GCF_014754425.2. Taxonomy (NCBI): domain Eukaryota; kingdom Metazoa; phylum Chordata; class Mammalia; order Artiodactyla; family Bovidae; genus Oryx; species Oryx dammah. The sequence goes on from NW_024070195.1 coordinate 25,673,032, forward strand.
AAGAGTCTGCTGCTCCTTCCTAAAGCCTTCTGTCATGACTTTGGTTTCTGATCTGAAAAGCATACCATCACCAGGTAATCAATGCTATCAGCCTTCGAGTGAGAGGAGGGGAGTGGTTAGCAGCAGCTTCTGTCACCCCAGGACCACAAGGTTGATACTGCCGATCTAACTCATAACATGCTATCAACTTTCTCAAGGCTGCTCACGAATCTGTCCAAAGCTGGGCACGAATTTAGATGCAAGGGGTTAACAGGGTAACCATGTCTTAGCTGGAATCACAGATAACCCTGGCAGAGCGGTAATTTCACATCCTGTGTTTCCCAAACTTGCTTAATAATGAGAATCAGTTGGGACATTTGTTAAAAATCCAGCTTGCCAGGCCCCTGCCTTGGAGATTCTGTTTTAGTAGGTCAGAAAGTGTGAGCAGCATGTCCAGGTCACGTGACTGGTGAGTGGCAGGTCCAAGATGCCATGATTCCAAAACCCCACTCTTACACACTCTTACTACCTACATTTACTAGCCTATCATTTGTTGCTGTTTTTCATTCGCTCAGGGTGGCTGACTCTTTGCAGCCCCATAGACTGCAACATACCAGGCTTCCACGTCCTTCACCATCTCCTGGAGCTTGCTCAAACTCACATCCATTGAGTTGGTGATGCCATCCAACCATCTGGTCCACTGGTCTATCATAGATGTCTACTATCATAGATAATAATTGGATAGATAAAAAAGTCTATCATTTGCCCAATTACTGTCTACTTTTGGGCAAGTCAATTAATAATAAGAACAGCCATTTACAGAAAGCGTTATATTTCATGAAACAATTTCGCACCCATTATTATTTAATACTCGTAACCCTATGAAATTGATAAAATTATTCCCATTTTATAGAGGCTCAGAAAAGTCAGTTCAGTTCAGTTCAGTCGCTCAGTCGTGTCCGATTCTTTGCGACCCCATGAATCGCAGCACGCCAGGCCTCCCTGTCCATCACCAACACCCAGAGTTCACTGAGACTCGCATCCATTGAGTCAGTGATGCCATCCAGCCATCTCATCCTCGGTCATCCCCTTCTCCTCCTGCCCCCAATCCCTCCCAGCATCAAAGTCTTTTCCAATGAGTCAACTCTTCGCATGAGGTGGCCAAAGTACTGGAGTTTCAGCTTTAGCATCATTCTTTCCAAAGAAATCCCAGGGTTGATCTCCTTCAGAATGGACTGGTTGGATCTCCTTGCAATCCAAGGGACTCTCAAGAGTCTTCTCTAACACCACAGTTCAAAAGCATCAATTCTTCGGCGCTCAGCTTTCTTCACAGTCCAACTCTCACATCCGTACATGACCACAGGAAAAACCATAGCCTTGACTAGACGGACCTTTGTTGCAAAGTAATGTCTCTGCTTTTCAATATGCTATCTAGGTTGGTCATAACTTTTCTTCCAAGGAGTAAGCGTCTTTTCATTTCATAGCTGCAGTCACCATCTGCAATGATTTTGGAGCCCCAAAAAAGAAAGTCTGACACTGTTTCCACTGTTTCTCCATCTATTTCCCATGGAGTGATGGGACCAGATGCCATGATCTTCATTTTCTGAATGTTGAGCTTTAAGCCAACTTTTTCACTCTCCTCTTTTACTTTCATCAAGAGGCTTTTTAGTTCCTCTTCACTTTCTGCCTTAAGGGTGGTGTCATCTGCATATCTGAGGTTCTTGATATTTCTCCTGGCAATCTTGATTCCAGCTTGTGCTTCTTGCAGTCCAGCGTTTCTCATGATGTACTCTGCATAGAAGTTAAATAAGCAGGGTGACAATATACACCCTTGACATACTCCTTTTCCTATTTGGAACCAGTCTGTTCTTCCATGTCCAGTTCTCACTGTTGCTTCCTGGCCTGCATACAGATTTCTCACGAGGCAGGTCAGGTGGCCTGGTATTCCCATCTCTTTCAGAATTTTCCACAGTTTATTGTGATCCACACAGTCAAAGGCTTTGGCATAGTCAATAAAGCAGAAATAGATGTTTTTCTGGAAATCTCTTGCTTTTTTGATGATCCAGCAGATGTTGGCAATTTGATCTCTGGTTCCTCTGCCTTTTCTAAAACCAGCTTGAACAGCTGGAAGTTCACGGTTCATATATTGCTGAAGCCTGGCTTGGAGAATTTTGAGCATTACTTTACTAGTGTGTGAGATGAGTGCAATTGGGCGGTAGTTTGAGCATTCTTTGGCATTGCCTTTCTTTGGGATTGGAATGAAAACTGACCTTTTCCAGTCCTGTGGCCACTGCTGAGTTTTCCAAAGTTGCTGGCATATTGAGTGCAGCACTTTCACAGCATCATCTTTCAGGATTTGAAACAGCTCAACTGGAATTCCATCACCTCCACTAGCTTTGTTCATAGTGATGCTTTCTAAGACCCACTTGACTTCACATTCCAGGATGTCTGGCTCTAGATGAGTGATCACACCATCATGATTATCCTGGTCGTGAAGATCCTTTTTGTACAGTTCTTCTGTGTATTCTTGCCACCTCTTCTTAATATCTTCTGCTTCTGTTAGGTACATACCATGTCTGTCCTTTATCGAGCCCATCTTTGCATGAAATGTTCCCTTGGTATCTCTAATTTTCTTGAAGAGATCTCTAGTCTTTCCCATTCTGTTGTTTTCCTCCATTTCTTTGCATTGATCACTGAAGAAGGCTTTCTTATCTCTTCTTGCTATTCTTTGGAACTCTGCATTCAGATGCTTATATATTTCCTCTTCTCCTTGGCTTTTCGCTTCTCTTCTTTTCACAGCTATTTGTAAGACCTCCCCAGACAGCCATTTTGCTTTTTTGCATTTCTTTTCCATGGGGATGGTCTTGATCCCTGTCTCCTGTACAATGTCATGAATCTCATTCCATAGTTCATCAGGCACTCTATCTATCAGATCTAGGCCCTTAAATCTATTTTTCACTTCCACTGTATAATCATAAGGGATTTGATTTAGGTCATACCTGAATGGTCTAGTGGTTTTCCCTGCTTTCTTCAATTTCAGTCTGAATTTGGTAATAAGGAGTTCATGATCTGAGCCACAGTCAGCTCCTGGTCTTGTTTTTGTTGACTGTATATAGCTTCTCCATCTTTGGCTGCAAAGAATATAATCAATCTGATTTCGGTGTTGACCATCTGGTGATGTCCACATGTAGAGTCTTCTCTTGTGTTGTTGGAAGAAGGTGTTTGCTCTGACCAGTGCCTTTTCTTGGCAAAACTCTATTAGTCTTTGCCCTGCTTCATTCCGTATTCCAAGGCCAAATTTGCCTGTTACTCCAGTGATTGGCTAAAGCAGGGGTCACATATTCAAATGCCTCTAGAGACCAGGCAGTTTCATCCAGCTTTTTAATTATTGATTATTTATTCATCTCTGTAGCAAGGAAACACTCACTCATTCAACCATTTAAAAAGTGCTTACAGAGTACTGATGACCAGGCACACAGCAGTGAACTGTTTAAAATCTCTACCCTCATGAAGCTTACATTTTAGGAGGGAAAACAAACAGTAAGCAATAAAGAACAAGTAATAGGCTCATTTTAGATTGTGCTATGAAAGCAATAAAACAGGGCTTTTGAGTCAGGAGGTAGGGGGAGGCTTTGCCTAGGGTGGTCCAAGATAGTAGTCACTAGCTTGTATGTGTCTATTAAGCATTTGAAATATGGCTCAGACACACTGAGATAAGTCATAAGTCAAGATTTTGAAGACTTAGTACCAAAAGAGAATGTAAGGTATCCTAGTCATAATCTTTATCTTGATTACAAGATAAAGTTGAAGGGGTATTTTAGACATACTGGATGAAATAAAATAGGTTATTAAAATCAATTTCACCTGTTTCTTTTGACTTGTTGTTTATTCGGCAGTAGAAAAACTTAGAATTACGTTTGTGGCTCCCGTCATAGATCTTTGAATGGTGCTGACCAGAGGAACCAAGGGAAGCAGCAACACTTGAGCCAAGACCTCTGTGAGGAGGAGGCAGCTGTAAGATCTGAGAGAGGAGTCTCCGCAGGAAAAGCTGGTGAAGTCCAGGTGCGAATCTGTAACAACAGGGGGTGAAGGAGTGTAGACGGAAGGAGAAAGTGTGTGCACCACAACCATTCCAACTCAAACTGTGAGACACTGTGACGGACACCAAGGGAGTGGCTGAGTTATTTTCTCCCTGGGCCAGCCTGGTGTTTTTGTTGTTCACTTGCTAAGTCGTGTCCAGCTCTTTTTGAACCCATGGACCACAGTATGCCAAGCTTCCCTGTCCTTCACTATCTCCCGAAGTTTGCTCAAACTCATGTCCATTGAGTCAGTGATGCATCCAACCATCTCATCCTCTGTCATCCCCTTCTCCTCCTGCCTTCAGTCTTTCCCAACACCAGGGTCTTTTCCAATGAGTCAGCTCTTTGCATCAGGTGGCCAAAGTATTGGAGTTTCAGCTTCAGCATCAGTACTTCCAATGAATATTCAGGGCTGATTTCCTTTAGGATCAACTGGTTTGATCTCCTCACAAGCCAAGGGATTCTCAAGAGTCTTCTCCAGCACCACAATTTGAAAGCATCAATTCCTTGGCCTGGAGAATTCCACAGACAGAGGAGCCTGGTGGGCTAGAGTTCAGGGGGTCACAAGGAGTCAGACATGACTGAGCCTGGTGTAGGTCATACCTTTCCCATCCTTCAGAGGAGGGAAAACCAGATCAGCCGGACCAACTCAGTCCACTCTGCTGGGGAGCTGTGCAGCAGTCAGGCACCAAGTCTCTCTCAACCCTATCACACAGACAGGAAAGATTTGGGTGATTTTCTTTTGCTTCCATATCCCACATTCTTTCCACTTAATCTATTTGGGACAATAGATCCCTTTGAGAATCTGATGAACCATGGTCCATGTCTTGGAACTGTCATGGCACCTGTGGGTGTGTCACTTAGCTTGCTAATGTGTTACAATGAGCATATACTGAGATTCAGGGTCTTGTGGAAGTTGACGTTCAGCCTGAAGCGGTCTTGTCAGGGTTGGAAATCAGTGGTGGGCACCGACATTGTTTTAGTGACAAGTTTAGTGAGAGTGGAGGGGTGAGGATCACAAAGAAACAAAGGGAGCACTGCGACTAGTCCACATGGTTAGAGAGTCAGTAACCCAGGGAATCAGGCTTCGTGGTGGCTCAGTAGGTAAAGAATCCACCTGCAATGCAGGAGTTGCAGGGGATGTGGGTTTGATCCCTGGGTTGGGAAGATCCCCTGGAGGAGGGCAAGGCAACTCACTCCAATATTCCTGCCTGGAGAATCACATGGACAGAGAAGCCTGGTGGGTTACAGTCCATAAGGTCACAAAGAGTCAAACGCAACTGAAGTGACTACACAGGCATGCATGCAACCCAGGGAATCACCTACTCTGGCTTGAGTCACAGATGGTTAAGTTGCCATTCTTAGTTGCAATGGCCTCTTCTCCAACTTGGCCAAGGAAAGGCTCAGTCCAGTGCAACAAGGTGACTGTGTGCAAACCCCAAAAGGCTTTTCTGCATCAGGAAGAGGGGATTTTAAAAACACTGAATTAGCGTAACCAGGCTCATCCACACGCTGCTTCTGTGTGAGACTCTTGGAACACAAAGGACTTGAGTCCCTTTGAGGATGAGGGTGGAGGTAGAGATGCAATTTTTTTTTTTTTTTTTTACTTTTCAGGGTTTTTTGTTATGTTTGGCAGGGGCGGGGGGGGGGGCGTTTTGTGTGTGTGTGTTTTTGTTGTTCCTCCCCCAGTCTGCCTGGCTAAGACCACAAGCTGAAAATTGTCATCTTGATATTCTCACTGACCTAACAATACAATGTGTAGTTATCTATAAACACTCCTCTGAGCACTTTCCCAAATCCCTGAGTCCTTCCAATCAATTTACTTCTGAAGTATCTCTAAACACCTTAAAAGTGTTACTTCTTTTCCGGAGATTTCCTAATTCAGATCTCCAGCAACACACACCATAGCCATCAACCTCAAAGTTTCTTCATTGTTTCTAGCTCTCCCCTCCACCTCCATCCAATGTGTCATTGACCCTCTATCAGAATCACGTAAGACAAGATCTGATCTTTTCACATCCCCAGTGAAAATCCCTAGAGTCTCCCAATTTTTAAACTGATAAAGTAGTCCAAACCCTCAGCACAGAGGCACAGTCTTCCCCAAGACGTTCTTCTGCCTCCTTCTCTCTTTGGCCCAAGTCCCTGTCCCGCCTTTGAGATGCCAGAGAATTGCCATGTTTCAGTTGTGCTCAGCATCTTTATTTCTCCATATCGTTATTTGTATGGTTCCCTCTGCATTATACCTTCAATCCTTACACCTCCATGTCTGACCAGCACTCTCTGCATACTTTCAACTTGAGCTTAACTGCCCCTCCAGAAACCACGGCAACTTTTCGAGACAAAATAAATCTTTCTCTCTAGTCTGCTCCCCAGGCCCATCCCCCTACGATAATTCTCATTGCTTTAATCTTTACTGAACACTGTAAAGATATCATTTGCTTAAATAATCATCTGTCCATAGAATTCTCCAGGTGAGAATACTGGAGTGGGTAGCCTTTCCCTTCTCCAGAGGGTCTTCCCGACCCAGGGATCAAACCCAGGTCTCCCGCATTACAGGCAGATTCTTTACCATCTAAGCCACCAGGGACGCCCTTTATGAGATTATAAAACCCTAATTATGAAGTTACACATATAATTCAACACATAATAATGTACTGCCTCAAACTATTTCCCTTTTTCTTATATCTTCTCCTTCCATCTTAGATTGTAACCTTAAGGAATCAAATCCTTCTATTCCTCCTTAACTTTTGCAGCTCTTGTGATGAACCTAAGTTGACCTTTTATCTGTAAAGGATTGATCAGATCACCTAATGGGTCCTGTATCTTGATATAACATTTGGTCATTCTAAAAACAAACAGAAGGAACCCAAGAAATACATTATACTGATTATACAAGGGCTGCTTAGATGGTGTTAATATTTAGGAATTGAATAGTAATTACCCTTTTTAAGCAGGAAAGGGGCATAGAATCAATGAAGATCCTCCTCCTGCATGCTCCTGGTTACCAATGACGTACTAAGTGCCCAACACTGATCTAGGCACCAAGGATACAACAGAAAACAAAGCCACACAAAGCCCTGCCTTCTGTGGAGCCTGAAGTCAAGGGAGGAGGCAAAAAACAAGATGTATATGGTACCATCAAGTGGCAGTGATGCTAAGAACCAAAGGGCCACAGTCCCACTGTTAACAATAACAGTGATGACATAAAGCTGGTTAAGGAGCTACAGGTGATGAAAGATAGTGATATTTAGGAACGACAATCAGACAGGCCTCTCCAAGGGATTGTTCATGTGTGCAGGAAACGCTGCTGGGGGTCCCCAAGACCATCCTCACCACTGTCTTAAGAGGAAGACTCTACAGTATGTATAGTTAGAGCTCAGAGCACGGCCAAGGACGGGGCAGACGAGATTGTGTGTTTGATAAAGGGAAAGCAGCCAAGAAGGTCAGTGGAGGGAATCCCCTGACTGTCCAGTGGTTAGGACGCTGTGGTTGCACTTCAGGGGCACAGGATGAATCATAACTACCAAGAAGCGAGAGATGAGCGCGCAAGTTTACCACTAGCGCCTTCTGGGAAGCCCCCAGGGACTGGAAAGGAAACTCCCCCAACTTTGTCTCTCCTGCAGACGACTCAGAGGCCCAGCTCCTTCCTCCCACTCCCTTCCCTTCCCTCCTCTTCCTCCAGCCTCAATGCCAGCCCAACCACCAGCTGAATCCCTTTGCACTTTATTGCGAAAGATCAGCCATTGAGAACAGCTCTGTTGCTTCACAATTTTCTTGGCCTTACCTACCCTTTACTCCTCACCCTCCAGTCCTGGGAACTGCAATTCCAAATAAAGAGTCAGCACTTTTTTTCTTTTTTCTTTTTTCTTTGCCTCTGACTGCTTTCTAGAGGATCTGGGCTAAAATATATCTTAAAACAAAATACAAGCCTTTTAAAAAATAAAATAAAACAATTGCCCTGTAAGGTGGTTTTAGGAAGAATTCTCAGAAATAGATAAGGTCCTGTGTGTGTGTGTGTGTGTATGTGTGTGTGTGTGCGTGTGCGTGTACATGTATGTGTACCCATGCTCACAACACATGAGTGTAACACCAACTTTAATACCTCTTTTTCATTAAAAAATAATAAATGCTGGTTATAATTGTTTAAGCAATAAAAGAATCAAGGCTGAAAAAAAAACCTTGTACAAACATACATACACAGACACCTTTCCTTCAGTAATTTCCTTCTGTAATTATATATGTAATTTGGCACATGAAATATCCAGAGGATATTAATAGTGAAAATATTGGGTTAAGAGATAATGCATGTTAGATAAGTGTTATGAAAAAAACATGCATATATCTCTTGACTCAATATTTATTTATTCTCTGGGTATCTCCTGGTAGCTCAGCTGATAAAGAATCCGCCTGCAATGCAGAAGACCTGGGTTCGATCCCTAGGTTGGGAAGATCCCCTGGAGAAGGGAATGGCTACCCACTCCAGTATTCTGGCCTGGAGAATTCCATGGACTGTGTAGTCCATGGGGTCACAAAGAGTCAGACACGACTGAGTGACTTTCACTTCACTCACCGAGTATTTCAAAACATGCACCAAATTATGCAGAAAGAGAAGAATGTGGCAGAGGATAAAATGATTGGATGGCATCACCGATTCAATGGACATGAACTTAGGCAAGCTTCAAGAGATGGTGTGGGACAGGGAAGCCTGGTGTACTGCAGTCCATGTGGTTACAGAGTCAGACAAAATGGAGCAACTGAACAACAAGAATATGAGAATTTCTATTACAAATAGATGCTGAGGACTTCCTTGGTGACTCAGCGGTTAAGAATCTGCTTGCCAGTGCAGGGGACACAGGTCCAACCTCTGGCTCGGAAAGATCCCCTGGAGAAGGAAATAGCAACCTATTCCAGAATTCTTGCCTGGGAAATCCCATGGACAGAGGAGCCTGGCAGGCTACCGTCCATGGGGTGGCAAAGAGTTGGACACGACTTAGCAGCTAAAGAAGAGCTAATCACCAAGAAGCAATGCACATAGCATAAAGTTTGACAGCCTGTGTTTGTAATCAAGAAGACCTGGGCTCAAGTCTTGGCTTTGCCATTATGGGCTCCATGACCTTGGAAAAGCCCTTAACCTTTCTTGTTCTACAAAATGGGAATTATCACTCTAGCCGCCTTACAGGACTGTGATGAAGATGAAACACAGTAAAGAACATTACAGTGGTTAACAAGGCACCCTGCATGATGACATATTTGCTTAACTTAGCTATTATTATTGATTAATAGACAGCTATTGCTACTCTTCTTCACAACCATCTAAAGTAAGGTTAAAGAACTCTGAAATCCACAAGCTGTAGTTACCCCAACCCCCAAAGTGCTTATGCCCTCATCTTCTGACTCACCTTGGTTAAACATATCTCAAGAAGCAGGTCACAGATTGAGCCCTAAGGCATTCAGATTCAGAAGTTTCCAATTTTAGAGAATATTTCCCTTTGCTATGCTCTACAATAACATACTTTTCTGGCAGAAATTTAAACACTTTTTAGAAAACACTACACAGCAAAACAGTGATTAAAACAAGAAATGTTTAAAACACACACCCAAGCTTTTCTGCCTAAATTAGCTATAAGAGTATTTAATGTCTACAACTGACAATTGAATTGGCATGTGGTTGGGGGGCAGCTATGGATTTGGCGATGGTGGTAGTTGACATCAGAGTTCATTTCAGCTAATTAGGCTGTTCTTTAGAGGACAAAAAAAGTCTTCTGAATTTTCAGACACTTGTCTTTAATTATTGACCCACTTTACTTAGTGAATTCCACAGATGTCAGTAAAGTTTAGAAATGATTTTTCTCTCTTCCCAGCTGACTCTGATAAGAACCTATCAGAGTGGCCACTTATATATGGTTTTCTAGAAACACAATTGAAGTTGTAGGTCTGGGTTCCACTGACGTGGCCACAAGCAATGTTTCAAAAAAGAAAGAAGGTGGAAGAGATGGTGGGTAATTCACTGTTTTAATTTCCTACTCCCTGAATGCACTAGTCTTTACTCCTAGCTGCCGCCAGTCTTGAAGCCTAGAAACAGCTGGGTTTATATGAATACGACTGCAGCAACTGGAGATTCTGAGCATTTGACCAAATGAGGATAAATTCTGTGAAAGTAATTTTTGAGGCCTGCATAGACCACTGCATGGGTATATTTAATGGGCGGGCCCCAGGTGGGTCCAAGTCTTTTATGAAACAGCCTCTGGCACAACTTAGAATTGCTCATTTCTATCCAGTCTTGCATTAGAATAATCAAACTATACACTAGACTATTGAAATGAATGTATATGCACTAGGATACTCTAAACAAAATTGGAAAAGTGGCATAATTCTCCCTCCTAGACCTCTGCTGTACTTAATGAAATGGGGCCAAAGGTCCCATGCTGACCAGACGCTAGGGTTCTTCTATCAAGTAAATGTGTAACAGAGGGAAACACAGGCAACTCCAAAGTACAAGGCATTTATTGTTTAAACATTAAAAATACACAAAATTTGCTAAGCAAAATTACAAAATTACAGTAAAAATTTAGTATGTTTTATATTTATAAAACATGGGCTTCCCATGTGGCTCAGCAGTAAAGAATCTGCCTGCAATGCAGGAGACCTGAGTTTGATCCCTTGGTTGGGAAGATCCCCTGGAGAAGGGCATGGCAACGCACTCCGGTATTCTTGTCTGGGAAATCCCATGGACTGAGGAGCCTGGCAGGCTACAGTCCATGGACTTGCAAAGAGTTAGACATGACTGAAGCAACTGAGCATGCATGAATATATATATATGTGTGTGTGTGTATGTATGTATATATATATATATATGTTTGTATATGTATATTACATACTAAAGTAAATGTGTATAAATTATGTCTTTATAAACAAAAAAGACAGGAAGGCAATAAAATAAAACATTAATAGTGAATTATGATAGGATGGGTAGGTTGGGCTATTTTCTTCAAACTTTAACATTCTACAATTCTAGTTTTCTACAATGAATCTGTATTACTTTTATAAACAGAAACATACAAAAAGAAAGCAGAAATTTTTTAAAACTTAGATTCTTAAGCCAAACAGTTGGAACTAGCATATATTTAAAAGAAAACTTATACACTGTTGATGGGAGTGTAAATTGGTGCAGCCACTATGGAAGACAGTAGGGAGTGTCCTCAAAAAGTTAAAGATAGAACTAGCATATGATCTAGCAACCCCACTTCTGGGTATTTATCCAAAGCATACAAACACTAATTTGAAAAGATATATCACCCCTATGTTCACAGCAGCACTATTTGCAATAGCTAAGATATGGAATGTTCATCGATAGATGAATGGATAAAGAAACTGAGTGAGTGGTAAAGCAGTGCTCGGTGACATCCTAGAGGGGTGGGATGAGGTGGGAGGTAGAAGGGGGTTCAAGAGGGAGGGGACATATGTATTCCGCAGCTGACTCATGTTGATATATGGCAGAAACCAGCACAATATTGTAAAGCAATGATCCTTTAGTTAAAAATAAATAAAAGTCCAAAGACAACAATAGCCACAAAAAAGAAGCTGTGGTATAAGGACCTCCCTGAGGGTCCAGTGGTTAAGACTTCACCTTCCAGTGCAGGAGATGCAGGTTCGATCCCTGTTTGGGGAACTAAGATCCCACATGCCTCAGTTCAGTTCAGTTCAGTCCAGTCGCTCAGTCGTGTCCGACTCTTTGTGACCCCATGAATCCAGCACGCCAGGCCTCCCTGTCCATCACCATCTCCCGGAGTTCACTCAGACTCATGTCCATCGAGTCCATGATGCCATCCAGCCATCTCATCCTCGGTCATCCCCTTCTCCTCCTGCCCCCAATCCCTCCCAGCATCAGAGTCTTTTCCAATGAGTCAACTCTTCGCATGAGGTGACCAAAGTACTGGAGTTTCAGCTTCAGCATCATTCCTTCCAAAGAAATCCCAGGGCTGATCTCCTTCAGAATGGACTGTAATAAAAAAAAATTTAAAGAGAGACAACATCAACACTCCATGTTGAGCAGATCCCATCCTGACCCTAGGTCATCTCGAGCATCCTCTCTGGGACAGGGCAGCGGCTTTGCCTGAGAGATGCTGGAAAGTCTGCTTTGGCTGGCGGTGCCAGTCACCCTCCTAGTCCTGAGACAAAAAGCAGGAGAATACAGGTGTTCCTGTTGAGTCAAAGAACGCTCAAGTTGAAAACGATGACGCATCACCTCTCTTGAAGGGACACTGAGTCACACCTCCTGAGCTGTCTCACTCTGCAATTAATGACGATGTGCTGTTAGAAGCCAACCTCACAATTATTAAATAAAGCAAAGACAATGAAAACAAGACAAAGCTTATCATCGACAACACAGAAAAAGAGCCAATAGAATCATGGGCCATAGTCCTAACTCTTATGATACTAGAGATATGAAAAAAAAAAAAATACTGCCCAGCTGGGAGACAGGAAGCAGCTAGTTACTATGCAAAAAAGGGGGGAAACTGCAAAAAAGAATGAGGAGAGAAGAAAGCATGTGGTTGAAAACATACGTTTGTGGTCAGAAGGAGCAGGAGCTGGTGTAATACTTGATGCTGGGGGAGTATTTGTCTCCTCTGGGGCAACGATTGGATATTCTAAGGAAAAATGAAACAATTTTCATTTACAATTACAAACACGCACTAGTTGTAATTGTATCAGAGTCCACCAGGCATGAACTTTCCAGGAGGAGAAAAAGGAAGATTTGCGCGTGGGAGGAGATGGACACTGACCAGTTTGCTGCACAGCCTGGCTCTCGTGTCCCACTTATCAGAGAACTTAGCACTGACAGTTTGGAAAAAAATGCATATTTGTTTTTATCAATAAACTAAAAAAGGTAGTACTAAAAAAATCAAGGAGTTGCAAAAGACATTTGTGCAAGTGTTCCCATTATTCACTGCAGCATTCACAGAAGCTGCCCTTGGGACTTCCTGGAGGTTCAGTGGTTAAGACTCCATGTTTTGAGTGTGATCCCTGATCCAGGAACTAAGACCCCACATGCCCAGCAGTGAAGTCAAGGGGAAAAAAGAGAGAGAGAGAAGCTGACCTCAACTGGCAAGTTGCCAGAGAACTGATTGCGCCTGATAAAGCCTACTGACTTGGTTATTTCAGATCATTCAGAAGCAGAAATGCTGCTGCTGCTGCTAAGTTGCATCAGTCGTGTCCTACTCTGTGCGACCCCATAGACGGCAGCCCACCAGGCTCCTCTGTCCCTGGGATTCTCCAGACAAGAATACTAGAGTGGGTTGCCATGCCCTCCTCCCGGGGGATCTTCCTGACCCAGGGATCAAATCTGAGTCTCCACATTTCCTGCATTGTCAGGCAGGTTCTTTACCATCGAACCACCTAGGAATTTCAAATATAGTCTACAGTATGTCCAAATATCCCAAATAATCTTTGCCAATCTTTTTCTTCACTGTTTTTAGCCATGTATTTTCACCTACACATCTCATGTCATTCCCTAGGAATAAATTCACTAAGATTTTGGTAGTATATTCGTTATACTTGGGTGCATATTGAGTTAACACTTGCTAGATGTCTCTGAATTTGATGATTTCAATAGATATTTTTGGTATTTAAGAAACAAACATTTTTTAATTAAAAAAAAAATATTTTCCTAGCCTATCCTATTCTAACCATTAAGTCTCACCCTCAAAGAACTATAGTCTTTTCCCTCTTCAGGTCTGGATGGCTCCTGTACCTCTCTTACAAAATATTGTATTTCACCTTTTATCATTGCTTGTATTTATTCTCTTCATCAGCGTGAAAGCTAGTAAGGGCAAGATTTGTCTTATTCATCTTTGTATGATCTCTAACACATAACAAGTGGTAGGACCTCTGGAAACACATGTTGAGCTGAATTGAATATAATTACTTGGCATAAATGATATGAGTTGCACTGTCCTAGATAACTGGTACAAAATATCCAAAACTGCATTCATTACGTTCTTCACATCTGTCAAAAGCCTGCTTATTGCCCTGAATTTTTTTTTTTTTTTTTTTTTTGGGCTGTGCCAAGCAGCATGCAGGATCTTAGTTCCCCAATCAGGAATCAAATGTGTGTCCCCTGCACAGAGTCTTCACCACTGGACCACCAGGGAAGTCCCTGCCCTGAATTTTAGATAATAAATGCTACCAAACATTTCCCAGATGCTCATCACTTTCATGAGTTCTCTCCTTCTGCAGCCACGTCATTCTGTTTTTACTAGCAATGGGTCCATAATTTCATTACAAATTCTGTGTAAACACCCTCTGATTCATCTTCTTCCTGTCTGGTGATTCCTTCTCACCACTGCCAAAGTAACTTCTTAATCCAGGTAGAATCTTATTTTTCCTCCTCAAAAACCTCAAAACACTCTCAGTTACCCAAAACTTAAATGGCCTCTCCCGAAACCTTCTGCTCTGATCTCAAACCAGGCCTAAATGTGCAGCTTTCAGCTCCACGAGCCTCATTCTGGCCACATGACTCCGTGACCTGCTGTCAAAATTTAGCACACTTTTTTTTTCACTCTCTGTTGCCTAATTAGTTCCCTAAAATTCCAAAACTTCTTCTGAAGCTCAGATTTATGCAGATTCAAGTTTAACAGAAAGAGGTAGAAGGGCCGTATAAAACTTCTTCAGCTATTAGAGGTCACACGTTTCTTTCACAGTAAAGGGACGGGACTGAAGCTTCAAGCAGAGACACTTAACATCAGGCCTGGGGCATACTCCACAGTGGTGTCAGACTCCTAGAAAGCGAAAAGGTGCGGATGCATTTTGACTCTGGAAGAGCAGGCCTTTGTGTCCATTTCCTTCCCTGATTCCCAAACTCGGTGAGTGCCTTTGGTAAAGCAAAAATGGGTTCTCAGCTCCCAGTGCAGCTGGCCCTCAAACAACACAGGTTTGAAGTGCATGGGTCCACTTAAAGGCAGATTTTTTTCAATAGTCAATACCACAGTACTACCGATCTAAGGTTGATTGAATCCAAGGTTGGTTGAATCCAAGGATGCATAGGAAGCCAGGTTACAGAGGGCCCACTGTAAAGTTATGTTTGGATTTTGGACTTTGGGGCATTGGTATGCCTGACTCCCTCCCTGTTCAAGGGTCAGCTGTATTTTGAATTCAATAGGTTTGGATCAATGCCTGGACATTTGCACTGAGCAGCAATGGCTTAGGCAATGCCTGTGGTGCAGTCATTTAACAGAAATTTTATAAAAAGATAATGTAGCGATGGAAAAGCATTACTGTTAACTAGAAGGTTAAGAAAAAGTAGAGCCAAGGAAATCCCTGGCGGTCTAGTGGTTAGGCCTCAGAGCTTCTACTGCAGGGGGCACAAGTTCACTCCTTAGGGAACTAGGATCCCACATGCCACGTGGTGAGGCCAAAAAAAAAACAAAAGGTGAAACCAAAATTGCACAACTGTGTAAAAGATGCATGTTCAAATTGAAAAGAAAGATTCAGTTAGTTCAGTAGCTCAGTTGTGTCTGACTCTGTGCAACCCCCTGGACTGCAGCATGTCAGGCTTCCCTGTCCACCACCAATTCCTGGACCCTGCTGAAATTCATGTCCATCGAGTTGGTGATGCCATCCAACCATCTCATCCTCGGTCATCCCCTTCTCCTCCCACCTTCAATCTTTCCCAGCATCAGGGTCTTTTTCTAGTGACTCAGTTCTTCACATCAGGTGGCCAAAGTATTGGAGTTTCAGCTTTAGCATCAGTCCTTCCAATGAATATTTAGGACTGATTTCCTTTAGGATAGACTGGCTGGATCTCCTTGCAGTCCAAGGGACTCTCAAGAGTCTTCTCCAATGTCACAGTTCAAAAGCACCAATTCTTCAGCACTCAGCTTTCTTTATAATCCAACTCTCACATCCATACATGACCACTGGAAAAACCATAGCTTTGTCTAGACGGACTTTTGTTGGCAAAGTAATGTCTCTGCTTTTGAATATGCTGTCTAGGTTGGTCATGACTTTTCTTCCAAGGAGGAAAGCACCTTTTACTTTCATGGCTACAGTCACCATCTTCAGTAATTTTGGACCCCAAGAAAATAAAGTCTGTCACTATTTCCATTGTTTCCCCATCTATTTGCCATAAAGTGATTGGATTGGAGGCTATGACCTTAGCTTTCTGAATGTTGAATTTTAAGCCGACTTTTTCACTGTCCTCTTTCACTTTCATCAAGAGGCTCTTTAGTTCTTCTTTGCTTTCTGCCATAAGGGTGGTGTCATCTGCATATCTGAGGTTATTGATATTTCTCTCAGCAGTCTTGATTCCAGCTTATGCTTCATCCAGCCCAGCGTTTCACATGATGTACTCTGCATCTAAGTTGAATAAGCAGGGTGACAAAAAAGGTGCAAGATCAATATAAAAGGACAGTTTGATTTGTTAATCTATAATACTGAGAGCAAATCATTGTCTTCCTTTTATACTGAGGGCTATAATGTTGCTTAGCTGATTTTTTAGACGTTTTTAATAATTTTATGTATTTATTCGTTTATCAATGTTTGGCTGTGTTGGGCCTTCATTGCTGTGTGGGCTTCTCTTCATTGTGGTGCCCAAGTTTAGTTGCTTCGAGGCTTGTGGGATCTTCCCAGATCAGGGATCAAACCCGTGTCTCCTGCTTTGG
This sequence comes from Oryx dammah, assembly GCF_014754425.2. Taxonomy (NCBI): domain Eukaryota; kingdom Metazoa; phylum Chordata; class Mammalia; order Artiodactyla; family Bovidae; genus Oryx; species Oryx dammah. Next base: position 25,689,749 of record NW_024070195.1, read on the forward strand.
CCAGTGGATTCTTTGCCACTAAACCACCGAGGAAGCCCTGCTTCGCTGATTTTAAAATCTGTATTCATTAAAACAGATGTGGATTTGGGAATTCATGAACCCTTTGGGAAATAGAAACAGCCACAAACAATGGTTTCTATCCTTCCTATTAAAGTTCTACTTAACACTGTTATGTAAATATTCACATGATTTTAGGAAGATGGCTTCTTGTCAGGAGACAAAGACACAAGAAACAATACAAAACTATGACCACTAATTTTGCTCATAAAAATCAATAACTACAGCAACTACTACCACAAGTTTAGAACCCAGAAATGTCCACATCAGGACGATTTAGTGTGCAGACACTAATCACATTACATATAATATCACTAGCGCTTTCCCAGAGCCACTTAAAAAGCTAAGGAACCTTGACATTTATATGATGTAGTTATTACTAGAATAAAAGGTTTAGATTATTCCATAGTCCCTTAGCATCTCTTGTTGAAATGCATTCTCTAGCGTTACAGATAAGAAGAAATGAGTCAAGAAACTTGCTAATTTAAATAATAGTGATTTTTCATAGTCTCCTGTTTGGCGCCATATCTGTAAAGTTAATCTCAGACAATAGAAGCATTTAATAGGAATGCTTCTTCCCCATGCCTCTTTGTTTCCCTGTAATGCTCACATTCTCCATTGCAGTGGGAGGTGATGGATGCTAGAATCATTATTAAGTTAAATTAAACCAATTGTTACTTAAGAGACTCCAGCCAAAGTTGATGCTTCTCTGTTTTCAGATAACTACCTCTAATTCTCACATGGTCAAGAGCAAACATAGCCTTGAAAGTGAAAGTGTTAGTCGCCCAGTTGTGTCTGACTCTTTGTGATCCCATGGACTGCAGCCCACCAGGCTACTCTGTCCCTGGAATCCTCTGTCCATGCAAGAATACTGGCGTGGGTAGCCATTCCCTTCTCCAGGGGATCTTCCCGACCCAGGGATTGAAACCCGGTCTCCTGCGTTGCAGGCAGATTCTTTACCATCTGAGTCACCAGCCATGGAATGTCTTAAATAATGGACAGAAATAGCTTTCTTTTCAGAACTGACAAACAGGAATAACTCACATTAGTAACTCAAGGACTTGTGATATCTAAAAACATATGCAAAGTCCTAGCCGTGATCTGGCCATTACAATAGAAGTTAAGGGTAAAGTCCCATCAAAGACACAGTTTTTATTGAGACTGGGATGTGGGAATTTGGGTAGTATTAAAAATATACTCCTTACCCACCCTCTCCATACCAGCAACAAAACAACGCTATAGATGTTGGTCCAGGTACAGAATTTTGATAATTACTAAAATAGTGAGACAAGGATATAATCTTAGACCTTAAGAGATCTTTAAAAAGAACTAAGCTACACTAATCTAAAAACAGCAATAGTGGCGGATTCATGTTAATGTATGGCAAAACCAATACAACATTGTAAAGTAATTAGCCTCCAATTAAAATAAATACATTTATATTTAAAAAAATGAAAACAGCAATAAATATAAATTGAGAAGATAAAAACTTATTTGGTACAGTTTAGCATATACTATGCATCTGATTTGCACAGAGAATATCCCTGCTTTTTTTTTTGTAGAGTATTGAATTCATATTCTAGATGTAGAGATTTTTCTTCTGTGAACTTGGGTTTTCCCCCCTATATTCCCAGGGTTAGAGTCAGTTTCAGCCCAACTCAGATGAAATTTTACTTCTGTAGATGCCTACATCATTCTGCACAGGCTGGACTTGGTGTCTAGCCCCAGTGATGGCCATCCTTAATCTGGGGCAAGCTCAAAGACTTGGACTGTTTCCTCAACTGTGTGGAGGACTGTAAGGATGTGCTGGTTGTTGTTGTTGTTCAGTCGCTTAGTCCCGTCTGACTGTCTCCGACCCCATGGACTACAGAACGCCAGGCTTCCCTGTTCTCCCTGTTCTTCACCATCTCCCAAAGCTTGCTCAAACTCATGTCCATTGAGTCAGTGATGCCATCCAACCATCACATCCTCTATCATCTCCTTCTCCTCCTGCCTTCAATCTTTCCCAGCATCAGGATCTTTTCCAATGAGTTAGCTCTTCAAATCAGGTGGCAAAGTATTATAGCTTTACCTTCAGCATCAGTCCTTCCAGTGAATAACAGGACTGATTTCCTTTAGGGTGGACTGGTTGGATCTCCTTGCAGTCCAAGGAACCCAAGGGACTTTCGGGAGCCTTCTCAAACACCACAGTTCAAAAGCACGTGCTGGGGTCAGGCTCAAATCCCTGAGAACCCACAAGATCAGCCCTGCATCAGTTCTGGGTCTTGGGTCTCACAGTGGCTTCTGAGTGTCAGACAATGTCCAACAGTGGAATTTGTCTTAACTGATGTCTCTCCATCTTCTCCCATACCATTTGTCCTCAGGCCTAGGGCACATTCTGTGTTTGGGTCCGTACTTGCCTGGCTTCTGGCTGGTTGAAAACCTCACAAATAGGACAATGTTGGACACATGAAGACAGTCATTCTCCAAGAACATTCTTAAACTTAAAACAGTGCAATGTTTTGAAAAGTGGGTTTCTTTTCTCTTTTTATTTTGACCATGCCACTCAGAAAGCTTGATGTTAATTCACCAACCAGGGATCGAATCTGTGACTCCTGCAGTGGGATCATGTAGGCTGAACCACTGGACCACCAGAGAAGTGTGGAAAAGTGGGTTTCTATAGTTGAAGTATCAAGGAGTCATAACAAGTGAACCTTCTCACAGTTTTGTATAAAAGATCAAACATGTGGCACTGATATAAGTAGCCCCAAAGCTTACGCTTCTCTTCAGAAGCCAGAACAGACAGAAAGCATCGCTATGATCACAGTGAAAAAGAATCTCGTGCTTGTGATTAACATTAACTGTGCCTCACCTATATCTCTCACCTCACTTGGGCCTCTTGCCTCAGATTAGAAAGCTCTTTCACCCTAGGTACTCATTTGATCCCATAACAATTAAGGAACATTACACTGGGCTTACTGTCAACTTATCCTGTTACAGTAAAGGAAATACTATCTGTAGAAGGTTCTCACTGTAGCCACAAAGGAAGCCCCAGCTAGATTAAATCTTGCTGTGCACGCTCTCCTTCCACCCAGGCTTTTCCTCATATGCCTTTTTATACATAGCATATTCCACCAAATTCTAAATTCTTGGGTTCATCACTATCTGCTACCCTCCTGCCCTCCTTATAAAAAAGACTTCCTGGTGTCATGGACATTAGTGAGACCCTCATTGCATAAATTTACTCATCCTCCCCCAGGGTTCCCAATTGTTTCACCTAGTGCCATCTAATAGAACATAAGGAGAAAGCCACTTACATAATTTTAAATTTTCTAGAAGTCATATTCTGTGCGTGTGTTTTCAAATTTAATTGCAATTGGCAGATAATTGTTTTGGAAGCCACATTTTTTCAAAGGAAAAAGTAAAATCAATTTTTCAAACTGCATTAAAAATGCAGTTAAATTCACATTTTAACCACTTTTAAATGTACAGTCCAGTGGCATTAAAGTACACAATGTTGTGCAACCATCATCTATCCATTTCCAGAACATTTTCATCATCCCAAACAGAAATTATGTACTCATTAAATACTAACTCCCATCTCCCTCTTCCCTAGACCCCTATAATCTCTATTCTACTTTCTGTCTCTATAAATTTGACTACTTATGTGAGTGAAGTCACATAATATTTTTCCCTCTGTGGCTGGCTTGTTTCACTTAGCGTGTTCTCAAGGTTCATCTCTGTAGTACCATGTGTCAGAACGTTATGCCTCTTTCAGGCTGAATAATATTTCATTACATACATCATATTTTGGTAATTGAGTCATTTGTTGATAGAAATTTCAGTGTGACCATCTTTTGGTTATTATGAATAATGCTGCTAGGAACATTGGTACACAAGTATCTGTCTGGGTCCCATTTCAATTCTTTAGGCATATTCCAGAATTAGAATATGCCTAAAAACCAATTTTAAAAATATATTTTACTTAACCTACTATATCCAAAATGTTACAATTTCAAAATGTAATCAATAGGGAAAAAGGAGATACTTTACAGTATTATTGTGTGTGGGGGGGTTTTCAAAATCCAGGGTATTTACCATACTTCTCAATTCAGAAGACAAAATTTTCAGCAAAAATTGATTTCTGTTTAGATTTCATAAAATTTATAGCAAAAAAAGTAAGATTCACATACCCATATTGTTCTAAATATACTTTGTGTGTGTGTTAAGTTGCTTCAGTTGTATCCGACTCTTTGCAACCCTATGGGCTGTAGCCTGCCAGGCTCCTCTGTCTAAAAGATTCTCCAGTGGGTAGCCATGCCCTCCTCCAGGGGATCTTCTGGACCCAGAGATCAAACATGCATCACTTTACATCTCCTGCACTGGCAGGCAGGTTCTTTACCACCAGCGCCACCTGGGAAGCCCAAAATATACTTAAGAACATGTAAATTAATTAAAATGAAATAGAATTTAAAATTCAGTTCCTCAGTCACATTCAAGTGCTCAATACCCACATGTGGCCAGTGGCTCCCATACTGAACAGTTGCAGGTCTAATCAACTGAGTAGAAACGCCTCTCTTTGGCTCCACTCAGTCTGCTCCATCCAACCTTACTCAGCCTTCTTCCCACTATTTCCTAAGAACTGATCCTGACCATTAACTCAAGAAATATTTATTGAGCACTGACAATGGGCCAAGCGTTGTGCTAACCACTGGATATAATGGGAAACAAATCCATGTCTGCACAGAGCCCAAAAACAGGTGAGGCCAGCAGACATCAAAAACAAGCTATAGTTATAAGCTTTATGGGGGGGGGGGGGGGGGAGGTGTGATGACAGGACAAGCAGATGTCAAGAGAGTCACATGAAAAACAATATCTTGAAAGTTTTGATAAGTACCTGGAGAAAACGAAACAACAACAAAAAAAGATCTGATAGGAGTTATAATAGTGGGCTTTATGTAGAAGAGAAACTTCTCAGAGGAAGAAACATGAAGCTGAGAAGGAAGGACGAATGAGTTGGGAACAGGGAAGAGAAGAGGGCAAGGTAGTAAGGTGACAGGCAGGGGGTCAGTATGTGTGAAAGCCCTGGGGTGGAGAGAAAGTTTCAGCCCCAAGAAACAGAGATGAGAATGGTGCAAGTATAGACTCTGTGGCCCTGAATGGGGAGGTAAGCTCAACCCAGTGAAGACAGAGGGGCGGATGGCAGGTAAGCAGGACCTAGCTTGTACAGGTCTTTATATCAAAATAAGGAGTTGAGATTTTGTATCAAATGCAATAGGAAAGCTGTCTTAAAAAAAAAAAAGTGTTTAAGAATTGGGCTGCATATAAGTTAAATTGTTGGACTGGCATGTCTTTCTATTTTTTTTAAGATTTTTTTTGGATGTGGACCATTATTAAAGTCTTTATTGAATTTGTTACAATACTGTTTCTGTTTTATGCTTTGATCTTTTGGGTGTGAGACATGTAGAATCTTAGATCCTAGCTCCCTGATTCCCCTGCATTGGAAGGTACACCACTGGACCACCCGGGAAGTCCCTGGCATTTCTTTCTTGAGCCCACCCTGACTGATGAAGAAAAGTCCTGACTCTCTAGCTTGGAGCCTAAAGGACCTTCTCTCCTTCTTCAACCTTTTGACCTACACTACTCAGTCAAAGCTGAACTGTGATTCTTGCCTCATACATATCTATTGTCATTGTATGTACTGCCTGTGTTTACTGTTATTCATATGCTCAGCTCATTAATGCACCTCACTCTAACTGCAATTTTTTTCAGTTGGCAAGAAAAGCTTCTCACCCATTTTCTGTGTATCCATAGCCTGGAATGTGAAGCAGTCAGTGCCCCACCCTCCCCCCAACAATCTGTTAAATTGGATTGAGGTCAAAATCGAATCATAGTTTGCTACTTTCTCCAAAAAGCATTCTGTGACCTAATTAACTCTGATCCAACTTTTCTGTACTCCGGTTGCCACAAAGACTGAAGCTCCTGAGCAAGATCTGGACAGTCCTCCTGTATCCAGGCTGGCAATACATAATTACGAAAGGGATTTTGTTTCAAGTCAGGCTAGGATCATAAAAGGGCATCAACCCACATGTGACCTAGTATTTCAGAGCTTCAACGAACTCTCTTACCTTTCAAAGTTCTAACACAGAAACTGTACTTCACAGACTTTGCAAGCAATGAAAACCCAACTCTAAGAAGCGCTGGCACTGGGTTAGATGTGCCAACCTTAGCTAAGGAAGCCAAAAGCATTAGATTCCTTTCTACCCTCCATTTATTATGGATTCCATCATCTGGGAGTGAAGAAGCGTGGAAAAGGGCCAGACTTTGTGACATACAAACTGACTTTAGCCAGATTAATATCTGAGCCTGTTTTGATGTCTAAAGTAGGTGATAATATCTATCACTACAGACTGGTTAGGGGCATTAGGTGAGAAGTGAAAATATCTAGTGGCCTTTGTGGTCAAACTGCTTTCTGTGCCTTAAGGTTTTGGGTGAGAGGGAGGAGAGAGGGGGAGGAAGGAGGGAGTGACCTTTGCCACCAACAGAAAAGCCACTAGGTTCCCTCTTAATTCTTCACCCAATGGTGAATAAGACATTATGGTAGATAGTTCAGAAGAAAAACAAAAGCCCATTTATGAAACATACTAGGAGAAATATTGTCAACATCAATTTTTGAAGATACAAAAATAAATGTAACTTTACCTGAACAGAAGCAGCCTTTTGTTTTACCCCCACTTTCAGCAGCCTGGACAAGCATTAGCAAAGTCTACGATGCAGGCTAATTCCTAGATTACAAAAGAAGACTGTGAAAGATGCCTAAGAACTTCAGGCTTCTCTTCCACCCCTTCCCTAGCATCACACTTGGGCTGAGCTGCCCAAAGACACATTTTCTTGTTCATTCATCTTCCCTTTTTCTCCTGCCCCATGCAATTCCACCCAATGGCCCATCTCAGGACGGGGAGCATCCTTTGTGCTAGTCTGGATGTTCCTCAGGGCTCTCTGGGTCCAAGGGGCATGGGACCACTGCAGTCAGGACTGAAATAGGAAAAAAACGGGACTCTGGGTTGGACAGCTGGTGTTTAGTCAAGTGGAGTAAAACAAACTTTGTCCTCACCCAGATACTCCAAGAACAAAGAGAGTGGCAGAAGCCGAGCTCTGCTGAAGTAAAGAGATAAGATCACCACTCCTGAGGTCAAGGAAAACTTCCTTAGGCACACATCCACAGGAAAGCTCCTTGGAGATCAAAATGGGAGAGGACACCACCCCATAATAATGGTGGACATACCTTCACACGCTTCTGTAGTGGGATCCATCTTAGCAAAAAGATTCACACTCATGTTGGCAAGTGTCCTAGGACTGGTCATGTGTGAAAAAGTAATAAGATAATTGGTCAAAGATAAACAAAGACCCAGAAGGATTATACTATATAAGGGATTTAAACCACCTCTTTATGCTGCTGCTGCTGCTGCTAAGTCGCTTCAGTCGTGTCCAACTCTGTGCGACCCCATAGACAGCAGCCCACGAGGCTCCCCCATCCCTGGGATTCTCCAGGCAAGAACACTGGAGTGGGTTGCCATTTCCTTCTCCAATGCGTGAAAGTTAAAGTGAAGTTGCTCAGTCGTATCTGACTCTTGGCTCCTCTGTCCATGGGATTTTCCAGGCAAGAGTACTGGAGTGGGGTGCCATTGCCTTCTCCAACCTCTTTATGGGACTACCCTAAAGATCCACGAGTTAAGACTCTGAGCTCCCACTGCAGGGGGCATGTGTGCCATCCCTGGACAGGGACTAAGATCTTGCAAACCATGTGTCTCAGCCAAAAAAAAAAAATTTTTTTTTTCAAATGTTTAGCTGGAAAAATGAAATCCTTAAAAAAAAAAAAGAAAAGAAAAGAAAATCGTCTCTTTACTATGCACCTCCTCACCAGAGAGGATGCCCATACCCTTTTTCTCAGAGTATGTATTTCTGTCTTGCTTCTGACTTAAATAAATAAACTGCTTCTCTGTGTGCTCTCCCATATGTTACGCTGTGTCCCTAATAATAAACTTTGTACCTGTGTCTACAGTGTTTGCCTTTTTGAAACATTTTTTGATTTGTCGGGGGCGGGGGTGTGGGGGGGAGAGGAGGCCAGGAGAGAGCCAGAGCCACTGTTTCTAGCCTCCAGCCCTGGCGGTCCAGAGGCTAGGATTCCCGGCTTTCATCCAGGATGTCCATGTTCAACTCCTAAGAAGGGATCTAGGGTTTCTCCTGAGGGGCTGGCTGCTGCGAGATCAGGACCACTTTCCATTCTTCCTCCGAGACCCTGACTACCCTCAGAACCTAAGACCCCACCTTCCAAGCAGCGCAGCCCTCCGCCTCCTCACCCCCACCCAAGTCCCCGCAGGGTCACCGAGCGGCGGAGGCGGGTCACTGCCCGGGAATGACCCCGGCCAGCACGAGCCCGGGCGGGGAGAGGACGAGAGCGCGCGCCGGGCGCGGCCCCGCCCCATCGCCAGATGCGGCGCCATGGGTGCGCGGTGATTGGCCGGCACTGCCGCTGGATGAATGGGGTGACCGTGGCGGCGGAGCTGGGCGGGGGATGCGGAGGGCGGAGGGCGGAGGGCGGAGGGCGCCGGGCGGGGGCGGCACCGCCCTGCGCCGCTGCGGGCAGTTAACGGTCCCCACGCCCTGCGAGTGGAGGAGGGGTCCGGGACAGGCTCTGGTCCCCGGGCCCGGCGAGGGTGTGGGGGCCCGGAAGTGATGGAGGATCGGGAGGGGGTGCGGTCCAGACTTGGGGGCGGGATATTGGAGTAGCGGAGGAAAAGCCGCGCCAGCCGTCCTTGACTGACGACACAGCGCCTGTCCACCACCGAGGATCCCTCCTGGAGGCTCGGAGCAGGTTGTGTAAAGGTGGCTCGGACGGAGCTCTTCGGAGGAAGGGCTACGTTAGGAATCCCTGTCCGGACACGCAGCGTTTTTCCATCCCTCCACCAGTACCCTGTTTTGACTTCACATTTTACACTGGGCCATCCAGCAAGTGTCTGTTGAGCACATACTTTATGCCCGGCACACCCCAGTGAACAAGGCGGACTTGTTTCTGCCATCCCGAAGTTTAAAGGCTAATTGGGAAGGTAGGGATAAAATTAGTAAGCAAAACAATCGCAGGTTGTGTGAAGAGCTGTGAACTGAGTGTAAACTAGTGGCCGAGGTAAGAGCGACTCGACTCCTGAGGCGGGACTGATTTTAGCCGGGGTAATAGGAGAGATCTATCTGAAAAACGGACGTTTAAGTTGAGACGGGAAAAGGGGAGATGGGCAATCTCTTAACTACAGCCTTTGCAAAGGCTCTGCTGCCTCAAGACCCTTTTCTCATTCTCTCCAATATCTGAATTTCTGTGGCACCTTTTTATGCACTTCTTAAGGTACATCACCTTTTATTTTTAACCAAGTATTGTAGTTTTATTATCTCAATTTTTGGCACACACCATGTCCCCTAAAAACAATCAGTAACTATCAACTTAGTATCCACTGACTTTCAACCTGATAAATGCCCCGGTTGATTTAAAAAGTGAGCAGGCTATTCATGAATGTACCTTGAATATTCATTTTGTTCTTTCCTACTTGTGCTATACATTCATTATGCATGCATGCTGTCACTTCAGTCGTGTCCGACTCTGTGCGACCCCATAGATGGCAGCCCACCAGGCTCCCCCATCCCTGGGATTCTCCAGGCAAGAACACTGGAGTGGGTTGCCATTTCCTTCTCCAATGCATGAAAGTGAAAAGTGAAAGTGAAGTCGCTCAGTCGTGTCCGATTCTTCGAGACCCCATGGACTGCAGCCTACCAGGCTCTTCCATCCATGGGATTTTCCAGGCAAGAGCACTGGAGTGGGGTGCCATTGCCTTCTCCATACATTCATTATAGCACCCCCTAATCCCTAGTCTATGGGAATTTTTCCTGATTTATTTAACCACAACTCAACTTTCCAGGCTCTCGGCTTTCAGAGCTTAATTACTTCTTAATTGGCTGATCCAGTAAAATTAATGGGTACACTCATTAGTGAATGAAAGTACAATGCATTATTCTTACCATATAATGTTTGTGTTTGTTTTTGTGTTTTAATAGTAACCTGTAATGCCTCAATTCAAAGTTGTTGTTGCTCAGTGGCTAAGTCATGTCTGACTCTGCAACCCCATGAACTGCACCACACCCAGCTTCCCTGTCCTTCACTGTCTCCCAGAATTTGCTCAAATTCATGTCCACTCAGTCGGTGATGCCATCCAACCATCTCCTCCTCTGTCGACCCCTTCTCCTCTTGTCCTCAGTCTTTCCCAGTATCAAGGTCTTTTCCAGTGAGTTGACTCTTCGCATCTGGTGGCCAAAGTATTGGAGTTTCAGCTTCAGTATCAGTCCTTCCAGTGGACATTCAGAATTGATTCCTTTAGGATTGACTGGTTTGATATCCTTGCTGTCCAGGGGACTCTCAAGAGTCTTCTTCAGCACCACAATTTGAATGCATCAGTTCTTTGGCGCTCAGCTTTCTTTACGGTCCAGCTCTCACATCTGTACATGACTACTAGAAAAACCATAGCTTTGACTATACGGACCTTTGTCGGCAAGGTGATGTCTCTGCTTTTTAATATGCTGTCTAGGTTTCTCATAGCTTTTCTCCCAAGGAGCTAGTGTCTTTTAATTTCATGGCTGCAGTCACCATCTGCAGTGATTTTGGAGCCCAAGAAAATAAAACCTGTCACTATTTCCACATTTTCCCCAACTATTTGCCATGAAGTGATGGGACTAGATGCCATGATCTTAGTTTTTTTAATGTTGAGTTTTAAGCCAGCTTTTTCACTCTCCTGTTTCACTTTCATCAAGAGATTCTTTTGTTTCTCTTTGCTTTCTGTCATTACAGTGATATCATCTGCATATCTGAGGTTGTTGATATTTCTCCCAGCAATCTTGATTCCATCTTGTGAGTCATCCAGCCCAGCATTTCACATGATGTACTCTGCATATAAGTTAAATAAGCAGGGTAACAATATACAGCCTTGACATATTGCTTTCCCAATTTTGAACCAGTCCCTTGTTCCATGTCTGGTTCTAACTGTTGCTTCTTGATCCACATAGTCAAAGGCTTAAGCAGAGTCAATGAGGCAGAAGTAGCTGGGGTTTTTTTTTGGAATTCCCTTGCTTTTTCTATGATCCAACAGATGTTGGCAATTTGATCTCTGGTTCCTCTGCCTTTTCTAAATCCAACTAGTACATCTAGAAGTTCTCAGTTCAGGTACTGTTGAACCCTAACTTGATGGATTTTGAACGTTATCTTGCTAGCATGTGAAATGAGTGCAATTGCACTGTAGTTTGAACATTCCTTGGCATTGCCTTTCTTTGGTATTGGAATAAAAACTAATTCAAAGAAAAAAAAACTAATTCAAAGCAATAAATAAAAATTGGAAGCACTTGACTAACCCCCTGACTTGAAAAAATGTTTATTGATGTCAGAATGAAAATGAGGGTCTCTTTCCAGTAAGCCCTCATTCAATGCAGTAGCAGTTTAATTTGATTCGAGGATGGCCTGTCTTGATCGCTATCTCCTCCTTTTCAAATGAGGCAGCCTCTCCCCATATGTGTAAAATTGTTTTGTGTGATAACAGAAAACCATAATAGGAAGGGCAAGCTCTTGCAGCTGGAATATTGACCTAGTTATCAAAATACTAGGCATACCTAGATTGTTCTGACAAGTAAAGTAAATAGGTTTTATCTCAATTCTTCTGTCCTGATTTCTGTTTTTAAAAGTAAACTACTGATGCTATCTTCATGTGTACGTGCTCAGTTGCTTCAGTCGTGTCTGACTCTTTTGCAACCCCATGGACTGTAGCCTGCCAGACTTCTCTGTCCATGGGGATTCTCCAGGCATGAATACTGGAGTTGGTTGCCATGCCCTCCTCCAGGGGATCTTCCCTACCTGCGTCTCACGGCTCCTGCATTGGCAGGCAGATTCCTTACAGCTAGCACCACCATAGGATGCATACCTATTGCTTTGTAACAATTATCTCAAAACAGTGGCTTGAAACAACAGTTTTTTGGTTTGTTTGTTTTTTTTTCTTTCTTTTCTGTCAAGCCACTTGGCTTGAGGGATATTAGTTCCCCAACCAGGGATTGAACCCAGACCAGAGCAGTGAAGAAAAGAGGAAAAGGGGGTGACAGAGGAGGCAATTGTTGGATAGCATCACCGAGTCAATGGATATGAGTTTGAGCGAACTCTGGACGATAGAGAAGGACAGGGAAGCCTGGCGTACTGCAGTTCATGGGGTCACAAAGAGTTGGACATGACTTAGCAACTGAACAAAAACAACAAAATGGCAGTGAAAGCGCCAAGTCCCAACCACTGGACTCCCAGGGAGTTCTCACATTTTTAACTCAAAGCTTCTATATATGAGAAATCAGTGTGTTGCTTACTTAGGTGGGTTCTCTACTCTAGGGGTTTTCACAGACTATACCCAAGATACCCACAAGTCAGGATAAAAGATGCCCTCAGGGCCTGTAATCATCTCAAGGCTTCAGTGGGTAAGGATCCACTTTCAAGCTCACCCAAGTGGTTGGTGTCAGGATGCTGTTCCTTATAGACTGTCACATTGAGGATTTGAGTTCCTAGTTGTCTATTGGCTAGAGGTGACCCTTAGCTTCTTGTTAGGTGAACATTTCCAACACGGTACTTATTTCAACAAAGCCTGCAAGTCAAGAAGCTATATTTATTTATTTGGCTGTGCTGGATCAAAGTTGCGGCTCACAGGAGCTTCAGTCTTCCTTGCAGCATATGGAATCATTTGGTTTTGGCATGCAAGCTCTTAGCTGTGGCATGTGGGATTTAGTTCCCTGACCAGGGATCAAGCCCAGGGCCCCTGCACTGGGAGCTTGGAGTCTTAGCCACCAGACAACTGTGGAAATCCCAGAAGTCACTTTTTTCCTATCTAATCTTGGAAATATCATTCCATCATTTTTGCCATGTTCTTTCTGTTAGGAGCAAGTTACTAGGTCTTTCAGTTAGGAGCAAGTTACTAGATCTAGTCCATAGACATGAATATCAGGTGCCAGAGATTACTGGAGGCACTTTGAGAAGCTGCCTACTACATTATGAAAGAACATTAAACTGCTGAAATAAACTTGGGCCTCCCAAAGTCGCTCATGAATATCCTGAAACAGCCTACTATGTTTTATTTGATGTCTTTATCATGAAGAAAGTAAACAGTCTTTGGAAATCTTGTTCAGTAAACATTAATTGAATATCTACTATGTATCTGGCATAGCATAATGCTAGAGGAACAAAGATAAATGACACATCTTCTGGCCTTAAGTTAAGGAAGAGAAGTATAAGCAAATTATTGCAATATTAACATTATAAGTGATAAAACAAAGGCTGTACAGAATGGTCTGATTACAGGGAGAATAGGAAAGAGACATTTTGTCCTAGGTCACATCAGAAAGTAAAGAGTGCAAGAAGGTGCAGAGAAAAATGAGAAGATTAGATACAGATTAAGACTATGTAGAAATTAATCTTACTGATCAGCAAAATACACAAATAACAAGATATTATTGTACTTCTAATTTTCTAGACTTTAAATAACTTTATGTCTATAGGGTATCAATCTGACAATAGAATGTATTCATTCTACTGAAATACATCTGATGCAAGTCAATGTATCATTTAAACATTCAGATCAGAAGACAATACTACAAAACCATTAAACCTGAAAGAGAGTTGACTGAGTAAATCTGACATTAAGAAATATATGAAATTAAAAAATATTTATATTCTTCAACACCAGATGCCAAGCAATAGTTTATAGACATAACTGCACAGCAACATATACTTATAGATTTAATTTGAGACTTAAGATGCCACATTCACTCTCAAGGAAATTTGAGATTGTGAAATGAAATGGCGTTGCCAGTTTTTGACATGTAAGAACACGTCTAGCTCTGTAGGTACACAAAGGAATAAATTTTATGACATGTTATGCATAAAACTAATACATTGCATAACCTAGAACAATTAAACCAATTATGGCTAATGTTTGGGAAACTTGTTTTATAAATGTCAGAATTAGACCAAAGCATATACTGTACTATATCACTAGCACCCAAGCCATCTAGAATCCACAGCTCAAGTAGGGCATAGTCCACATAAGCACGCTCTTAACAACAGAACCACATCACTGCTCTTTGCCAGTCGCACATAGGTTTTAGCTAGAAGTGTGGTTATCATCTGCTTTTGTCTACTTTCTAGAATTCTTTAGCTCTTTTATATGTTGTAGAATGAAATATATCAATTAAGAAATTTCTCTTTCGATAACCAGAAAAGTAAAAGACACATTGAGAAGCTTTCCTGATACAAGATCATGTCTTTAGCATAGCTCAGCTTGTAAAGAGGTTGAGGACTGAGACCTGAATTCAATCTTAATTCTGCACTAACTGGCTTTGCAGTCTTGGGTATGTCACTTAACTCTTCTGTGGCCCAATTTTCTCATCTCATTATGGTGCTGAAAGGGTAAAAGGAGAGTGTAAATGGAAAAGGTTTTAGAAATTTATGAGTAGTAAAAGGAAAAAGAACTGGTACCAAATTTGACTCACCATCTAATAATTATCATAAGTCTCTACTTCAAAAGAAAGTACTTGATATTCAAGATAACTGATACATTTATAGAAGAATCAGTCAGTCAGTCAGTTCAGTCTCTCAGTCAAGTCTGACTCTGTGACCCCATAGACTGCAGCACACCAGACTTCCCTGTCCATCACCAACTCCTGGAGCTTGCTCAAACTCATGTCTATTGAGTCAGTGATGCCATCCAACCATCTCAACCTCTGCCGTCCCCTTCTTATCCTGGCTTCAATCTTTCCTAGCATCAGGCTCTTTTCCAATGAGTCAGTTCTTCGCATCAGGTGGACAAAGTATTAGAACTTCAGCTTCAGCATCAGTCCTTCCAATGAATATTCAGGCCTGATTACCTTTAGGATTGACTGGTTTGATCTCCTTGCAGTCCAGGGACTCTCAAGAATCTTCAACACCACAGTTAAGACATTCATACCAATTTAAGACAATGGTGTGCCTTTTTCATCACAACCAGAGTTACAGTCTTTTATCCTCTTTTAAAAGGTTAGGTATTCTCTTAGAATGTGTTAACTTTTCAGATTTTTTAAATTTTTATTTATTTACTTATTTCTGGCTGCACCGGGTTTTCATCGGTGGGTGCGTGCTTTTCTCTAGTTGTGGAGAGCCCCAGGGGCTACTCTCTAGTTGCGGTGCTCGGGCTTCTCATTACAGTGGCTTCTCTTATTGTGGAGCACTGGCTGTTGACATGTGGGCCTCAGCAGCTGTGGCTCGCGGGCTCTGGAGCACAAGCTCAATAGTTGGGGTGCACGCCCAGGCTTAGTTGCTCCACGGCATGTGGGATCTTCCAGGACCAGGGATTGAACCCATGTCCCCTGCATTGGCAAGCAGATTCTTAACCACTGGACCACCAGGGAAATCCCTAACTTTTCAGATTTTAACATTTCAGAAAAGTGGCAGGAAAAAAACATCATAATGGGGAACAGAAAAATAATACCCATCAATAGTAATTTTAAAAATTATTGTACTTGGTTTGTTTTTTTTTTTCTCTTAGACTTCATTTTTGGCCAAGTGGCACCTAGTACAAACATATCTTACTGATCTGCGTTTTAGTTTTCTATTCATTTGTTCCTCAATTTATCCACTGAATAAGTGTAAGTATTGCCTGAGGTCCTACCAGGTGCCAAGCAGTGTTCCAAGTGCTGAGGTTTCAAGCAGTGGTGAAGAGAACAGTCTGTGCTCTCAGTAAGTTAATGGGGGATGAGAATAAATAAATATTAAAAGTGAACCTATGCTACGTCTGACAATAAGTGCTAGGGAGAAAAAAAAAAAAAAAAGCAGAGTTAAAGCTTCCAGAATGGGGGAGGCAAAGAGGGAGATGTTACAAATTTAGAGAGTGATCAAGGAGAACTCTCTAAAAAGAGGACATTTAAAGAGATCAGAGTGAAGCCAGGGTGCAAGCCTCGGAGATTTCTGGGTTAGATTATTCTGGGCCGAATTTTGCTGATGCATGGAGATAAGATGTGAAAGAGAGAGAGAAGTTAAACATAACTCTAAGGTGTTTGTTTTGAAAACACCCCAGAGAGCAAGTCTGGGGGGAAAATCAAGAGCTCATTTTTTTATTAATCTCAGTTTGAGATACCTTTTAGACAGACACCAAGAGAAGGAGTCACTAATAGGCAGTTAAGAATATAAGTCTGAAAAAAAAAAAAAAGAATATAAGTCTGGAATTCAGGGGAAAGGTCCAGGCTGGAGAAAATACATTTGAGAGTTTGTAGATTATAGATGGAATCTAAAGCCATTAAAGGGGGAGTGATAACATCACCTGGCAAGTAAAGATAGAGATGAGGACACAGATCCTTTCTTTCATTATCCAGTTGCTCCTAGATAGAATACTAAATACTCTAAAATGAAGTGGAGAAGACAAGACCAGAGAATCCAGAAATAGTTCAAATTGTTTACATTCGGCAGATATTTATGAGCATCTGCTATTTGCCAGAGGTTCTGCTAGTTGTTGGGTAGCAACATGGTAGCCAGGCATGGACAGTGCCTTCCAGTAGCTCACATCCATCAAGATGACAGGAATAGAGATAAATCTGGGTACATGTTGACCAGCAACAAAGAGGATTGGCAGCAAAGTAACAATGGAAGTACAAACTAATTCCAAGGTCTGAGAAGGAAAGGAAACTTCCTTTTACTCTCTCTCTCCTGCAAAGACAAAGCAGGCCAATGGGAACCCCAGCAACAAGATAACAGAAAACACAAATTAGAAAAGAAGAGAAAAGTAGGATCACAGGGAAGAAAAACATAAGGCAGAGATTGAATAGCGTCAACCTTAGCTATAAACTAGCTTATGAAAGTGAAAGTATAAGTCACTCAGTCATGTCTGACTCTTTGGGACGCCGTGGACTGTACCTGCCAGGTTCCTCTGTTTATGAAATTCTCCAGGCACGAATACCAGAGTGGTTTGCCATGTCCTCCTTAAGGGGATCTTCCCAACCCAGGAATCGAAGCCAGGTCTCCTGCATTACAGGCAGATTCTTTACCATCTGAGCTACCAGTTAACTAGCTTATACCTGGCCTACATTTTAATCAGAATTCAAATGTCCAGAGGCAAACAGGGGCTTACATTTTATTACAAAGGACAGGTTTCACTGAGTTGTGCAAATACCTTCTCAGCATATATAGTATTTCATCTTTAAATCAAACAACACTCCTTAGAATGGTATGCTGGTGAAACTTTCAATCATATTTCTTAATTCAACTTCAGATGTTGTAACAATAGAAAAAAAATGTCCAATATTTCTCAATACTGAAGCAACCTTCTGATACAAATGGAAGTGTATGGTTGGAGGAGGTCTGGGATCACTGAAAGAAAAATGTTGCCAGAATTTAAAAAATAGAGAAAAGCAGGAGGAGGAAGAGGAGAAGGAATAAAATAGCCAACTATTACATGAAGGTAATTCAACAATCCCTTTTTGGGGGACTCCATGGATGCTTTATGGAACCAAGCAAGAGATACAGGGCTTTGTATGGCACCTACTTTGGTTCATTTTTGACAGGTTGGTTGTCAGCTTTGGAATGACTTAACCACAGGGTGTAGGACCCAACTTGGCCGGGAAGTTGATTCTGACACTCACTAACATACTTTTCTTGAACCCTGGCATGGAGTCCTAGCCATTCTTTTGATTTAAAAAGATATATATAGCCACAATTAAGTTGGAGAGCCATTTCTTGCAACGTTATCCATGAATGTGGTGGTGCAACCAGATGGAGTAACTCATACTGAGGTCATGGTAGCCAGTTCACACTGCACGGCATAAGATGAGTTAGGTGAGGGCAGAAGTTCCTCCCTGAATTATATATGTATTGGGAGCCCTAAGTCTCTGGATAGGGAGAGAATGAGAACACAACCTTACTAGCTTAAGTTTGAGAGGAGTCAACAGTCTTGGGATCTATCTGACAGAGTTTTGGAGTGCAGGAGCAGGAAATAGAAGTACCAGTGTAATGATGGTGAGGCAGGGATAAGAGCTCACATACTTATTAAAAAATATTTCCTAAGCTCTTATTATATATCAGGACTGTAGTAATATCTGAAAATAAATAATGATCAAAATTCAACACATAGTAAACTCCCTTCCAATAGACTTTACAGTCTAAAGTAGGAGTCTTCAAAGTGGAGGTACAAGCACCCCACAGACTGAACAAGATGTGACAATCAGGAAGCTACAATGCAGAGTGAAAAATGCCCTAATGGAAACCAAGATACACATAATAACTAAGGCATGTCTGTCAAGAGCCTGTGAAAAGACATCCTTTGGGAGATAGGAATAAAATAATAAACTTTATATTTACTTTTGCCTTAAAATGAGAAAAAAATTAATATTTAATGTATGACAACAGTTATATAAGTCCGTATGCATGCATGCTAAGTCTCTTCAGTCGTGTCTGACTTGGTGCGACCCTATGGACTGTAAGCACGTCAGGCTCCTCTGTCCATGGGATTCTCCAGGCAAGAATACTGGAGCGGGTTGCCATGCCCTCCTCCAAGGGAATCTTTCCAACCCACAGATCGAACTCAGGCCTCTTATGTCTCCTGCATTGGCAGATGGATTTTTTACCACTAGCACCACCTGGGAAGCCCATATAAGTCCATAATTAAAAATAAATACAGATTTGGTGGCTCAGATAGTAAAGTATCTGCCTGCAAGGCAGGAGACCTGGGTTCGATTCCTAGGTCAGGAAGATCCCTTGGAGAAGGAAATGGCAACCCACTCCAGTATTCTTGCCTGGAGAATTCCATGGACAGAGGAGCTGGGCAGGCTACAGTTCATGGGGTCTCAAAGAGTTGGACATGACTGAACGAATAACCAACAACAGATATTTTGATAGTATGGGTTTAAAACATTTTATTGATAGGTAAACACAATAAAAACAATTCTATGTGGTATAAAACTTGAGATTTTTGGAATATCAAGTTACATTTGAAAATTTTAAAACCTGGAAAGATAGATTTGGATAGGGTGACAGAGAGTTGAACCAGCTCTGGCCTTGAACTTCCAGCATAAGAGTGAAGAGTAAGGGAGACATCTTTGCTCAACTCTTCTATGCCTCTGACAGATGCTTTTTCACATCCCCCTTGACAGAATGGTATTCATCAATTTATGTATCTTGGCTTCTGTCAAAGCAGTTTACCGTGCTGCACAGTAGCTGTTTCCTGACTGTATCATTTTACATGGGGAGGAAATTCTTGAAGTTTTTTACACCAAGCATAATATTGCAAACTGCAGTCAGTGTTTGTGGAGTAGAATGGCAATCAGATATTTAAAAATCTTAGTTATTTGTGCATGTTTACATTATCTAATTTGTGTATAGTTTCAACATCTTAATTCCTAAGGCAATGGGCAACGGTCCGGTGCCTGGAACACACCTGGCAAGTGATAAACATCACACTGTAAGTATGTAAAATAAATTTACCTGCATTAAATAGTTGGCTATGTCGGATCCATGGGCTTTGGGTAACAGAAATACAATTAGAGTGCACGGGGAGAAAGGTTTAATTTCTGAGACCTGACAAGAAGAAAGCATAGGATACTAGGATGATGAAGGCCTTAAATTATCCTAATATCAATGAAAAACAGCAAGGATCTACTCATGCTGCAAACACAAAGCACTTTGTCTTATGTGCTTGTATTTGTCTAGTTGAAAAGATGTCACTTACTCCCTCACCTTATTTCCTACAAAAAGTCTTGAGGAGAAATGGAGTTGGCAGTGATCACTAAGGGATAATCAGGATCCCTAAGAAAAATCACGGTAAATCTACCAACAAGGAGTTAAGCTATAGCATCAGTTTCCAGCGCTTTTTTGTTGTTGCTGTCCTATTTCGTTAGCTCTAGTACTCTCCCTAGGCATTTAACCCTTTCATCTAAAACCACGAACTGGCTCCCTTCCAGAACCCGCGAGGAGGCAGCACCACAGTGGGCGTCTGCCGTCCAAACACAGCCACACAACCCTGCCAGGCCTGGCACTGAGAGAAACAGAGTTCAGGGCATCGGGAACTTCACCGGTGCTATTGCGCAGGCTCTGCGTTCCACGCAGGCTTATTAGGAAGAAAGCGGATAAAATTGTCCAGAGACACGTGAACCAGAGGGGACCAACCCGGACCACTGCTCTCCACTGCATCGGATTCTGGAATTTACAATCACGAAAGTTCTATTGTTTCACGATTGGCTCCCAGGCCGCATGACATCATAGCGCTAGATTCGGCCTCCGGACGGCGATTGGCTGGCCGCGCCATTGTGACGTCACGGTCAGCCCACGTTCTGATTGTAGATACCCGGCGCCTTCCTCTTCCCATCGCGGCTGCTCCTGCTGGCCGGTACCTCCCTCCAGCCTCCTCCCGGCTCGGCTGGTCCCCGGGCTCTGCCGCCACCGCCGCCTAGCCGCTTCTCCGAGCCGCCGCTGCGCTCGGCCTAAGAGGTAAGCGGGCGGCTCCGGAAAACTTCGGCTGGCCGCCGCTCGGCCATGACACCCGCGCCGGCGCGCGGCCGGGACCGAGGGATGCGACCCCGCTGTTGGGTTCTGAACCCGGTGCGCACGAGCGACTGCCAGCCCGGCCCGCGCTGCGCCCGCGTGGCGAAGGAGCCCGCCGGACCCGCGTCTCAGGGCGCGACGGCAGGCGCCCCGGCCGTTTCTGCGAGATGCTGTCTCACCTGTTTAGCGGTGGAAGCCGCCGGCAGGCAGTGTGCCCACTGACTGGCGCGGCGGGAACGCACCCGGCTCCCCTACGGGAGGCAGGGCGGGTGGGCTCTGCGCTCGGGTTCACCCGCCCGGGTTAGATGAACGCGCGGCCGGAGATCCCAGGGAAGAGCCCCGAGAGCGATCGCGCTTCCTCGGAGAACAAAACCCCCGTGAGCCGGGAGAACCGCCGGGCGGTCGCGGCGTGGGTCGGTCCCCTCGGGCCTTTCGTTTTCTCTCTTGCCCTCCCGCCTCTGCCCCCCACCGGGAGGCGAGCCCGCTAGCCTGGGAACACTTCGGGTTTTATTAAAACCAGATAACTGTAGCCAGCGGTCCTCGGAGAGGATGAGGCCGGTGGGGAAGCGCGGGGGCGGGGACTCGGGAACAACCTGGGCTACTCTTGAGGGAATCGGGGCGCGAGGGCTGTGGGGTCGCGGGCTGGAGCGGCTCGCGGCCGGGTCGTGTCTGCTGCGAGTAGCAAGGAAAAGTCCTCTTTTACAGTTTAAACGCAGATAAGACTCGCCCCCCCACCCTACCCCAGCGTTCGCAAGCCCGCCTTGGGGTGAAGGGAGTCGTGCCTGGAGCAAGACTTGTTCTTCAGAATTGTGTCTTGCCACCAAGCGTTCCACGCCCTTGCACTTTTAGGGTGATGGTTTCCCCTGCTCACGACTGTAGTTGAGCTCAGCTCTTGGCTTCTTGATTGCAAATTTGGATAATGCACTTGGCCCACTTTGGGGTGGGGGTGGGGAGTCCCGAATGGAAGAATCCAGTGCATGACCTACGAACTGGGCTGCGGAACCTGGTGTTTCGACGGGAGAGTGGTGGGGAGCCTTAATTCTCTAATAGCGGGACCGGTGGCAGGAAGTGCTTTCTTTATTGGGCGGCACGGAAGAGCTCGTGTTGCTTGTTAGGTTTTGTAACTTGTTTCCCTAACCACTCAGTAGATAACCTGTTGGTTGCACTTGTTTTGCTGTTGCTCAGCCAACAGCACTTGGGGCAGAATCTAGAGATACGGACACAACCGGTTTGGCATTCGGTGGCTGTGGATGAACAGTTTAACTTTCCATCCGCGGTGAGGGGACAAGCGCATCACTGTTTCAGTCCGCTTGGATGCTGCCCGGGATTCTCCAGGGAAAGTTCAGTACTTGAAAGAGAAATG
Source organism: Oryx dammah (assembly GCF_014754425.2). Classification (NCBI taxonomy): domain Eukaryota; kingdom Metazoa; phylum Chordata; class Mammalia; order Artiodactyla; family Bovidae; genus Oryx; species Oryx dammah. Next base: position 25,711,765 of record NW_024070195.1, read on the forward strand.
TCATTCGTGTCCCTTTTGCATTCTTACCCTAGATTGTAACTTCTCATCGACAGGAAGTTTTTCTGGACAGATTCTCTTTTTCGCATTTTCTTTTTTGTTTCTAACTGAAAACAAAAGGAGGAATAGTATTGATGGTTACTGATGACTACTTAGCTGAAAGTGAAAGTGTATTACAATTTGATAGTCAGTTTTTTTTTTCAAGAAGAGAACCTCATTACTTCAGACTCTGTCCTCAGCTTCTTGACTCAATTTCGAAATCATTTCTGTTCAGGGTTTCATGTTGCAGAATTGTTAGGGATTCCATGAGATGATACAGTTGAAAGTGCCCAGCATGGGGGCTTGCCAAATAGTGCTTTGATAAATGTTTCTTCTTCACTTATTTTTCTTCTTGGGGAAGGGAAGTGAGGTTTAGGGGATGTGGCCAGGAATAAAGCTGGAGAATCTCAAATAACTGGGAAAATATTTAAAATTAGGTTTTCACAGACACTAATTCCGGTATTCCAGCAAAGCTGCTTTTGAAAATGAGGTGAGTTATCTCTTTCCCTGGGATCAACTGAGCTTTTTCTTTGGGGGGAGGGGTGTCAGAATTCTTAATTTGGGGGTGTTTGCAAGGATCTCTGTCACTACCTCCTCATTTTCTCTCAGCATAACTGTTGATTGTCCTCCTGTTTGTAGAAGTGAGTATCAGTCCTTGGGTGTCTTATTTCCAACTTAAATTACAGAAATCACGGCAAAGCTGTTTACCATCTTTTAGAGTGACTTTGATGCCTAAGTAGATAGTATAGAGTATGAATGATGGTTTTACTTTTTACTCAGCCCCTTACTCAGCCACATCCTGTTGCTCTCCCCTAAGAACATTTGTAATTATTTTTAAGCCCTCCTTTTTGCCTACCAACTCTTTTGTTACTGATGGGAACAGTTACTGTTTCCATTAGTTACCCAGTGGGTTTTTCTTTGCATACATTCAGTTTCAGGTATTACTGATGTGGGCACCTTCTTATTAATAGTTGCTTTCCATAGATGATTCTTACAGCCTCCCTGTGGGAAGTGATATCCCCTACCTCTTTTATAAAGAATTGAGAACTGAGGCCTAGCGATGCCAGGTGACTTGTCCAAATCATGTAGATCTGTCTCCTGCAACTTACCTGCCCCGTCCTCTGTCCTTGTGCTGCTCGGATTTGTTCAGTGGGCTCTGCCCTTTATGTAACTCTGTTACTCTGTAACTTAAAAATCTAACCTCATGATTAAAGGTCCATCTTCAAGCCATCCAAGATTAACAATTTGCCATCTTTCACATCTGTAAAGTCTGTTCCTCCCTTTTAGCCCACATTTGATTCACTCTTTCTATTGGTTTATTGGCTTGTCAGTTACTGAGTGTGTGCTGTGTGTGTGTCTTAGGGTTGTATACAAAGCTGAACAACACAGTTTCTGAAGTAGCTTATACTTTAATCCTTTTACACCTGAACTTAATCTGCACCTTATACTAGAAGGGGATCAGAAGCAGATTTCTGAGGGGGAGGTGCTTGTCTCACTGTATCTGGGAAAGCTTTATGGCAGAGCTTGCCAGGTCATCAGCGCCTCTCACTGCCCAGTTGGTTAGGATGCTTTTTGTGCAAGAGACAGAGAACCCAGTGCCAGATGGGCTTAAATGACCACCTGACCTGAAAAGTCCCAAAGGCAGAACTTATGTTCTGTTTCTCTGAAGTCTTCTCAGATGTTTGTTAGGTCCATAGGCTGATCTTGCAAGATGACTGCCAGTTACAGTCTAGACCCTCTATTGCCATATTCACATATGGAAACTGCCACCACCTTCCAGAGAGTGTCCTTGGCCTTGATTTAGGCCTTGGTTACTTGAAGTAATAACTAGAAGAGTGGAAATCTGATATCCTGGGACCTATCCCAAAGTGCATTTAAGTTTCACCTCACCTACCTGGCTGCTAAACTACACCTTCAGGGAAAGTCTCTGTGGTATAGGGGTGTGCCAGTATCGGCTATAAGGGCCACCAAGGATGTTAGGCCCCATCATAGAGAGGATTGAATTAAATGAAATGAAACAGAACGGAATCCACATTTGAATTTCACCTTACCCATCATAGAGGAATCTTACAGGTGCACAGAGGACGGGCATTCTAGGAGAGAAAGTTTAGAGAGCAGACAAGTGCATCATTGGACATTAAAGCAAGTAGCCCAGAGGTCTGAAGCCGACAGGCAGAAGTGGGAAGAAAGGTTAGTAAGACAGGTTGTTGATAATAAGGACTAACTTTTATTAAACTATTACTACGTGTCAGACTCTGCACTGAGCCCTTACATGGATTTTCCTCAAGTACTATTAGTTGGTACTCTAAGCATTCCCACTTTACAAGTGAGGAAATGGAGGCTCAGAAGTTTAGACGCTTGCCCAGGGTCACAAAGCATTTTAGCCTGGGTGGTCTTGACCTCCTAGCCGATTGTCTTTCCTGAGATGTTGTCACAAGACCACTGAGGCTTTTGGACTGGAAGGAGCGTATCATGAATGTTGTGCTCCAAGGACATGAGTGTTGTCAGAGTGCGTGGGATGGGTTGGTGAGGATGGACATGGGGGATATGAGGGTAGACTGGGAGGCTGTTGGAGCAGGCCAGGCAGTGGTGAGGCCTCACCTGGAGCCACGGCCATGAGCACACACTGGAGCAAGCTAATCATTTGAGAATGTCTCTAGGAGAAGATCTACGCAACTTGAAGTCCAGCCGGATTGAGGGCCAGCAAGAGGAAGGGTGCTCTCAGGTGTGGGGGTTAGAAGAACTGCAGTGTCATAGAGGGAGGGAGAGGAGGCCTTGTTCTCCAGTGGAAACATCTCAGGGGCCCATGATCCATCCAGACAGGGCCTTTCTCCCCCTCTGGTCCCCATTCCTCTTTGCAGCCAGTGTTTGTCTGCCACATAAGACGTGTTTCCACCACATCTCATCCATTTGCAGGCAGTTTTTCATCTTTTAACATACCTGGGTAGTGATGCAGCTTGTAATCAGTGGCATGGTAAAATCACACAAGCCCTCTTTCCCATTTTAATATTACTGAAATCAGGGTGCTTGTGGATGAGAAAAGGAAAGTCTCAGTACTGGTGAGCTCGTGGAGTCAGTTGCTGGCAGAGTAAGAACCAAGGCCTCTGGGTCCTCTCATCCACTGAATTACCTAAACTCACATACAATGAACATTGCCTCGTAAGACGGGAATTATAGTAAAGCATACACATATTCCTTTGTTTATTGAAGTGGAAGTAATCTGAGAGGTTTGGAAGGTACAGTGGTTTGGGTAGGGTGCCCTGTCCTTGTATGGAACCCGGCCGCCCTGGTTTGTTATCCTAAACCTGCCTTCAACCTTAAATCAACTCTGGGCCTTGGTCCTTTACTTTAAAACTAAACAGTTATACCAAGGTGAATTTCAGGATCCTTTCAGAATGAAAATTTTTTATTTTCGCTTTTGCAGAGAGCAAATCCTTTGCTTCTGTTTGATCAGGGATAGAGAATGAAAGTTGAAATCCGTTAGGTCTTTGAAAGGTAGATGTCAGAAATCAGGGATGGAAATTACAGTTTTCTCTTTAAGAAGTTAAACGTAACCGCTGGAGTTACTCCGGCCTAGCAGAGTTAGTTGTTCAGAAAGGTAGACCCTCCTTATGTTGGGGTTTGTGTCATAGAAGCGCCTTCCCACCCCACCCTGATTTCAACCCATAAACGTTACCATTACCAAGCCGCTTGGTTCCTTCTGGCATGTTTCCTCCATGAGGATACTTTTATTTGACTCGAATACATTTGCTTTTAAAACTGTGTGGCCCCTGGATTGAAAATAGTCATACTTGCTGAGGTTTTAGGAAGACTGAACCCTGTCCTCCCTGCCCGCTCCCCTTCTTGTCCCATTTGAGCACAGTGATGTGTGATAACCTCAGTGTTCCTTGTATCTTGTTAGACTTCAGAACCTTTTGTTTGATGTCTTCTTGCTGACTGGGGTTTAGAGAATAGTTTTTCACTTAAGATTTCTAGTGCTGGGACTCTCATGCTTTCTCTGATTAGAAAACTGTTTTCTTGAAACAACTGTAGCTTCAAATGACAATCCTGATACTAAGTTCACACTCTTCTTGTGAGCACATGCTGGTTACAGGTTCCATCTCTATGTTACAGTTCTTCCCCCCGTTGTCAACACTTTCACCCTGTCAGAGCTAACCTCTGATACGTGCATACTAAACAGACCTAATTAGAGCCACACTGCAGTGTTGGCCACTCTGGTCCTTATCTGAGTTATCCAGAACCCTGGAGTACCTGTTCCTTTTGTCTTGGCATGGCACATGCTCCTACAAGGTAATTGTTGTCAATTTCTCCTTCCCCAAAGAATAGTTCTCATGACACCAAATTCAATAATTATTCATTTGCTTCTCTGGGAAGTTTCGCCATGTGCTGATGGCCCTTGGGGGTAGCGTTTAGGGTACCTCTGCTTCAGGCTTTGGCAGAAAAAGTACATTACCTTAATATTTATAGGAGCTGTTGACACTTGTATCTACCCTGTTTTTGAGCTGATATGTATGTCTGTGAAAATTTGAGCTTACCTCTTACAAAACTTCAAATGTTTACTATGGATCTAAAGTGCATTTATTAAAAGTATCTACTGCTGCTGCTGCTGCTGCTAAGTCACTTCAGTCGTGTCCAACTTTGTGCAGCCCCATAGATAGCAGCCCATGAGGCTCCCCCGTCCCTGGGATTCTCCAGGCAAGAACACTGGAGTGGGTTGCCATTTCCTTCTCCAGTGCATGAAAGTGAAAAGTGAAAGTGAAGTCGCTCAGTCATGTCTGACTCTTAGCGACCCCATGGACTGCAGCCTACCAGGCTCCTCCATCCATGGGATCTTCCAGGCAAGAATACTGGAGTGGGTTGCCATTGCCTTCTCCGAAAAGTATCTACTACACACTTTTAAAAGTTAGCAAACCAGTAGGAAGGGGACTGGAGAAGAGGCCTTTCAGGTTAGCAGCTGCAGGGAACCAGGGGTCCAGCTCTGCCCTGAGAGCCGGACAGGCATTGGTGGGCCAATCACTCCACCTCTTTGAGACTTCTGTGCCTACTTTGGGGCGGAGGAGCTGTTGAGACTATTTGTAGTATACTTAAAAGTTAAGTAGGGGGCTGACTGAATTTGATGAGCATCATTTTAAAAAAAATCTCTCTATTGACTAGGACATTCACTGAAGCATTGTCTATAATAGAAGACTGAGTCAGCTGAGTAACGTTCTTCAGAATGAATGATGCTGCAGTTGGGCAGAGTAATACTTTGGGGCTTATGAAGAGGATGAGGCTGATCTGTGGGGTGCTAACTATACTACATGTTAGGTACTTTTCTAAGGTGCTTCACCTCCAAGGCCCCCCAATGAGGTCGATACCCCCAGTTTTACAGATGAGGAAATTAAGGCCCAGAAAGGTTAGGTGACTTGTTCAAGGCTTCCCAGCTAGCAGGTGGCAGAGGCAGGGTTCAGATCCAGTCTGGTCGAAGGCGCCCAGCATCAGTTTCCTTGTCTGGCCCCAGGCCCACCTGGGTTTGATCTATAAAGTGTGTAAAACCTGAGGGGTGTGGGCTGGGAGGGAAGGGCACCCTCATCCTCTCGGGAGCCTCCAGATTGTCTGCTTTCCCTTGGGTAGAGATGTACATCGTGTGTGTTTTGAGAACATCTAGGTCGTTCTGACACAGGCCTGATTAAAGGCTGCTTGTTCAGGTTGTTGAGACTAACACCTTCCCCACCCCTTTAGTTCTCTTGGGATTCTTTCTCTTTTAGGACTTCTTAGTTTTCTTTCTGGGTGTGGCTCTAAGTACCATAATTCCTAAAATATGAGGATCACAAAATTCAGAGTGGTTTATATATTAGCATGGAATGTAACCAGGTGGTGAAATAACCGTTGGCTGTAGAGGAGATGATAGATAATTACTGGATTGTGTTTGCGTTTAAATATGCCACATTGTAGTAGGCTTTTTAAAGTACATTTTAACTCTGCCTGTTCCTCTTATCACCCCCCTCACACCCCGCACCCGAACAATTGTAAAATGTGGGGGTTTAGATTGAATTTTTTTTATAAAAAAGAAATGTGTTTTCCTGTCATATTTTTATTTATGTTACACTGTTTGAATTAAAATCTAAGACCTTTTCTCTCGAGAGGGTGCATAACTTATCTTTGTTAATTATGTCCCTCCATTCTCTCTTCATTTCAGCTGAGGCTGTAACACTGCCTTTGTATATTTTGTATGAATTATCTTGGAGAACATGATAATTTATTTTGAATATTCAAGTAATCACATCAGATAAGAGGCTGCAGTCAGATTTAGAATTACAAGCAGCTGCTCACAGCAGCTGATGTTGCTTAAAAGCCTCTTAAATGTTTGTCTCCTGGCCACGTGCAATTGCAGTCTGATTTGTATATTAGAAATGGGATTGAAGTAGAGCTCAGTCTCCTGAAGTAGGGTCTTTAAGGGACCAGTTAGAGACTTGCAGAGGATCACCTGTCCTCATCAGTGCAGCTGTTGATTGTCTGCAAGTCTGCTTCATCCAAGAAGGTGGTTGCCTTGTGAAACAGGTCAGAGCTTCTCCAAATAGCCCCTTAAATACAGTGTTTCGGGACTTCATGTCCCGGAGAATGCTTTATATACTGTGCTTGTTACGGCAGCTCCTTTCTGTTTGCTTTGCAAGACATGGTAGGTTTGGAAGAGGCTCAGTGGCCCCAGAGGAAGGTGGCTCCGAATGCGGAGTGATGGTGGGTGCCCTATGTCGGGCCCTGGCACGGAGCTCCGTGCTTGAGTTTACCATCGTTTTGCAAATGGGACTGGCATGTTATAAAGGACTTCCAAAATTCAAAATGTAGGTGAATCGTTGCAAAGTACTGTTGGAAACCCAACCTCAGTGGGTGATTGCCTTGCCCACGGATTCACGTATCCACCTGCCCACCTGCTGTCCATCTCAGACATTTATTTCTAATCCACTTCTGTCTTCTGAGCTCCAGATTCATCAGAAGCTCCAACTTCTCATCAGCTGATTCACTTGGTCTCCCTCCAAACCTGTCTCCCATCTGCCAGCATGACCCGGAGCATCCCCATCACCAGTTTGCCCAGGCCATCAGTGCCAGGGTCCTTCTCCCATCAACCACATCCTTCCTCCTTTCCTCCATCTGTCATTCGCCAAGTGTTGTCCATTCAGGCTCTGCTGTGTCTGCCGCCGCCCTGCCTGCACAGCACGCCAGCCCTTGCAGGGTGCCTGGTTTCCCCCGGCTCCTTCCTGCCTCTCTGTGTTCAGGTCCCAACCTGGCCTTCACTGAGATCTGACACGTCAGTGGGATCCGCGCACTCCATACTGAAAGCTTCGTTTACTTTCACTTAGGGCCATCCTTGATCCTGCTTCACTTCCTGCCTGCACCTCTCACTCTGAACACCCCACATCTCCCCACCCGTGCCCTGTCAGCTCCATCTCTGCTCTGCACTGTCTGTGTCCGGATGCTTCCCTGATTGCTTCCCACTGACAAAAACACACGAAAGCAAAGCCAGCTAAACAGAAAAGGCCCTGTTCCTTGTAAGTCAGACTCACACACCCTGGAATCTGATGCTATTTACTCAATTAGCTATTCCTACCCCTTCCCGCTCTTGTAACTTTGGTTGTAGCCAGCTGACCTCTGTGTGCATCAGCCTCCTCATCAGGGGAGGACAACTAGTGCTTTCCTCCCCTCTCTGCTCCAGGTCTGGCGTGTTCCCTGTGTATCCTTGGTACCTGTGTGCTGTCTGGCATGTGGTAGGTATCTGGCAATTATTTGCATGAATGTTTCTCTCTCTATGTACCTTTTGGGTATAATCAGCTCTGTAATCTGTGCTTATGGCTTTGTGAAGGTGAGTATGCCTCAGTAGCCTGAGAAGCTTGAGAGTTTGTAACACTGCACAGATGAGGAGCCCCCGCGGGGAAGCCAGCTCTGGGAGATAGCAGCCTTAGGGGGCTGGATTCCCTGCTTAGGGTTTCTGTTCTCCCACCCAGGCTGAGGGAGTAGAGCAAATTGCGAAACGTCCCCCTGCCATCTGCCAGGAGCAGAGGATGCTGTTTCAGTGTGATGTGTTAAACGGCGTTGCTTATTTGCATGTTACCTTGTAGAGCTTTTAGGTGGAATAAGCCAGGGATTTGTTGTGGCACTGTGCCCAAGGAAGGAAGAGAACCCATGCTGGTGTCTAAGCACTCGGCTATTCCCTGGTCAAATAATGGTTGAAACTGACACTCTCTTTTTAAACTAATTTTGGTTGGTCTCAACACTGAGCCATGGAGAAGGAAATGGCAATCCACTCCAGTATTCTTGCCTGGAGAATCCCATGGACAGAAGAGCCTGATGGGCTGCCGTCTGTGGGGTCGCACAGAGTCCGGCACGACTGAAGTGACTTAGCAGCAGCAGCACCAATGCTGAGCCAAGGTTAAGGCAGCCCGTGTAGGTTGGACGGAACCTGTCTGCTTCAGTTGCCATGTGGTCATTGATTCACTGACCATAGGCACTTACTCCCCATTGTGTTCTCTGCTGCCCTCTGCTCCAGTGCGTGGATCCTGCAGAGACGTATGACAGTACACCTGCTGACAGGTCGTAACCCAGTGGGAGAGGTGAGGTGTCAGCTTGATGCAGTAGATCGTTATTGGTGCTGTGGGTAGGGCCGTGTGTTGCCATTAGGTTTGAGTGCAAGTGACAGAGATCCCCAAATTATCATGGCCCCACTAATGCATCTCAAAACAAGGTGTTACTTGTATTTTGCACAGAGGGCTGGGGAAAGGGTACGAGGTGACCAGCTACAGGCTCCTAGCTCACTGTGTGTCAGGCTCAGAGGCAGCAGGATGGAGAAGGAGACAGAGTAGAAGGCGCCGAGGATTCAGTTGTGTTTTCTCTTAAGGGACGTTCCCAGAAACCAACCCCCGACAGTGTCGCTTATGTCTCCCTTAGCCAGGACTTTAAACATACAGCCACACGAATCTGCGGACAGACTGAGAAATCTCATCCTGATTCTGAGTGGCTGTGGGCAGCTCAGAGTCCTGCTGCTGTACCCAGAATCCTGGTGACCGCCCCCCGGCCTGTACTAGGGTGGATGAGAGTGACTGTGTTGCCCACGTGGAAGTTGGAGTCTGTGGAAGAGACCGACAGGGAACAGATACTGGTACCATAGTGATGAGCACCGAGAGCGCAGTGTGGGGTGCTGTGGACAGACAGGAAGGGACCCCCTAAATCAGACCCAGGGGGCCGGGGAAGGGTGCCTGGAGACTGAGCAGACATCTGCCTGCTGGAGAGAGGAAGCAGGCGTTCAGGCAGAGGCTGTGAGGGAGGAGGCAGGTAGCACCTGAGGAACTGATTGTAAGGAGAAGCAAAGGAGGAAGCAGGGGCCTGAGGCCGCACTGAGGGATCTGAGCTTTGTCCTAAGAGCCTTTAACTGGTTTTGAGAGGAGTAATCCGGAAAGATGCTTTTTGGGAAGTGGGAAGCAACGCCAAGACCAGAGGCAGGGACCCTCCATCAGAAGGGAGTGCAGTAGTTCAGCTGACATGATGCTGACCTTGATTAGACAGTGGCTTTCAGGATCGAGGATTTCCTAGAACTGGGAGCAGATTTAGAAATAGTTTGGGCTGCTCTTCACTTGACAGCTGATGAAAGCAAGGCGGAGAGGTCAGATGGCGGGGCCGGGCTGCACAGTCAGCTGGCGGCAGCGCTGGGTCACCCCTCTGCCTGAACTCTCTGTGTCCCTGCCGAATGGCCAGCTGGGGCCACAGGGCCTTGTTGAGCGTCGGAGAGGGCAGGTGGTGTGTGAGCTGGAACGTGGAGAGCGGCTGCTGGGGCGAGCGCGGTGCAGGCCCTGGGAGTGGCACTGCAGTGGGTGTGGAGCAGAAGTGGGCGAGCTGGATACTCCCAGTTCTGCAGCTTGAGATCAGTGGTAGGGGACTTCAGGGAGGTCGGGTAAGGTAAGTCGCTCAGGAGTGTTTCGAAATCAAGGAAGGCTTCCCTGTAAGATTAAGTGGGTTAGGCTTAACTCTTTAAGCACTGGGAACCAATTAACATTTGGTATTGAAGGACTGACTTGAGCTTGACGGCACAGTCTGCGTTTAATGTTGGCCATGCCCTGGGCCTCGTATAAAGTGCCTGTGGTCAGCAGAATAAAGTCCCTCAAAGATGTGTCCCAGTTTCCCATCACTGTGACTATGTGGAGAATTAAGGCTGCAGATGGAATTAAGGCTGCCAGCCAGCTGAAGTAGTGTCCTAGGTTATCCAAGTGGGCTCAGTGTAACCAACCCCCAAGGGTCCTTAAGGAGCTTCCCTCGTCAGCTGGTAAAGAATCCACTTGCAAGGCAGTAGACCTGGGTTCAATCACTGGGTTGGGAAGATCCCCTGGAGAAGGGAAAGGTTACCCACTCTGGTATTCAGGCCTAGAGAATTCTATACAGTCCATGGGGTCACAAAGAGTAGGACATGACTCAGTGACTTTCACTTTCACTTTTCAAGGGTCCTTAAATGTGGAAGAGGGGGTGGGAAAGAATGAGAAGGGTGGGGTGTGAGGAGACTGGGCCCCGTGCTGCTGGCCTTCAGGACGGAGGAGGCAACCGTGAAATGGAGCGGTAGATCGCAGCCTGTAGAAGCTGGAAAAGGCCAGGAGAAGGGTCCTCCCGTAAAGCCTCCAGAAAGCAGCCATGCGCATGCCTGGATTTTAGTCCAGTGAGACCCGTTTTGGACTTCTGACCTGTAAGATACACTTGTGTTGTTAAAAGAACTTCGGGGGCTTCCTTGGTGGCTCAGACGGTAAAGAATCTGCCTGCAGTTCAGGAGACCCAGGTTCGATCCTTGGGTCATGAAGATCCCCTGGAGAAAGGAACGGCAACCTGCTGCAGTATTCTTGCCTGGAGAATTCCATGGACAGAGGAGCCTGATGGGCTGCAGTCCATGGTGTCACACAACTGGACATGCCTGAGCAACTAATACAACAACAAGCCACTAAGTTTGTGGTCCTTGGTTACCTGACACAGCGGTCAGTAAGTGTGTGCTGAGTGAATGAGTTGTGCTTTAAGAGATCAGTGTGAAAGCTGTATGTATTGGATTGGATGCGGGGAGGTTCTGGAGGCCAAGGAGTTCATAGGAGATGGTTCTGGCAAAGAGGTGATAGGACAGGACAGGGTGGGGGTAGGGTGACTGGAGTCATAGGGCTGGCCTGGGATCCGTGCAGGGGGGAGCGTGCTTTCAGGACTGGGTTCCTGGAAGGTGATTGGGCAAGAACAGAATCACCTGGATGGAGTCAGGAGGCAGGGAGGCTTGGCTTGTTGGGACTGAGGTGCAGACACACCATGTGTATGTAGGTGGCACGAACATGTGGAAACAGCGCTTGAGTGTGGGGTTGGGGATACAGGACTGGGTGTCATTGGTCATGACTTATCTGTTCCCTTTCTTTAAATTTTTTTATGGTGAAGAAACTCAACAGCTCCTTTGAAGGATTTAATAGGTCACATTCCTTAGTTAAGTTTTTCCTAGTGTTTTTTGCCTACATTTTTTTTTTCTGCCACTTGAATTCTATGAACCTCTAAAAAATTTTTAGTAAATAAAAATATTAATACTAAATTATTGTTTTAAAAAACTAGAAATAACATAATCTTATGACCCTTGCATAGTTCACCTTGTGTCATATGTCATCTTCCCAGAAGCCTCTGTGGCTCCCGTTGGTCTATCACCCACCCAGTCACTAGTGGTCACATGGTTACTATCCTCCCCTCCAACACACACACCCTGGGTTCTGACCCTATCAGATCTCACCTACTGAGCTGGGGAGGATGGAGCCTAAACAAAACTTGGCTTGTCCTAGCAAAAGGGAAATGGATGGTACTTGCTAGAAAAAAAATTTTTTTATTTAAATATCAATTTACCACTGAACTATATATACACTTGTTTTGGACTTGGTTACGTCCTGAAAGTTCTTGATTTCTGAATTCCTTTGTTCTTTATAATGAACTTGGTTGTAGTGATTGAAGTTACAGGTGTATTGACGTTAGAGGTGTTTTCCTGTAGCACCACACTCATTGCCTTCATACCTGTCTGTTGCTGCCGTCTTCCCTCTCTGATTACTGACCTGCTGCTGCTGCTAAGTCACTTCAGTCGTGTCCAACTCTGTGCAACCCCATAGACGGCAGCCCACCAGGCTCCCCCGTCCCTGGGATTCTCCAGGCAAGAACACTGGAGTGGGTTGCCATTTCCTTCTCCAGTGGATGAAAGTGAAAAGTGAAAGTGAAGTCGCTCAGTCGTGTCTGACCCTTCGAGACCCCATGGACTGCAGCCTACCAGGCTCCTCTGTCCATGGGATTTTCCAGGCAAGAATACTGGAGTGGAGTGCCATTGCCTTCTCCGTCACTGACCTTCTACTTGGTGGCAGTTGCACCATGTAATTTGCATTTACAAGTTTTCAGTGAAGATTATACTAAATTCAACTTTGAAAAAAGTTTAAAGCCTATAAAATGAATTGACCAATAATGGTAGCGCTAGCGGTAAGGAATCCACTTGCCACTGCAGGAAACATAAGAGACAGCAGGTTTGATCCCTGGCTCCGATCCCTGGGTCAGGAAGATGCCGTGGAGAAGGGCATGGCAACCTACTCTGGTATTCTTGCCTGGAGAATCCCATGGACAGAGGAGCCTGGCGGGCTACAGTTCACGGGGTCACAGAGAGTCAGATATGACTGAAGTGAGTTACCATGCACAATGTCCATAAACCACATGTGAAGAAAATCAGTTTAATTTCAAGGAGTTCCATTTCATTCTCCAGAAAAGGAAATAAGATTATTTCCTCCTTAGAATGAAGATTCCATTCTTTCTAAGTTAACCAAGTAAACTTCCTCTTCTTTCTTCCCTTTGCCCGTTGATTTGGTTAAATAAGACTTGTGGGTGCTACCTCGTTCATTGTCTTTCACATCAGTTGGTGCCCTGGTAAGACAGAGCCCCCACAGTATTCGGGAAGTGTAAGCCAAGTACAGCAGAGTTAAGCCGCGTTGATCAGGAGGTGGGAGAGGATGTGCCCCTTCTTGACATTTGAGCTACCGTCCCCTCAAAACAGTCATGCTGTTTCTTTTCTCTTGAAATCAAATTGTTTCCCTTAATGAGACGGTCAGCTTGGCATGCAGTCATTTTCTCTGATGTATTCCAATCTCAGAAAGCAAACAGAAAGAACATTTTATAGAGGAACCTGCAAATAGCTGTTCTGTGGCCGTGACCTGCGGTGAATGCCCTGAGCTCTAGTCTGAAAGCCCTGGGTTTCTTCACAGACAGATGGGAGGGTGTGATGCACCTTTATAGCAACTGAGTGTTCAGCGGCACATGGATTTCGTTCTCTTGTTAGCACTGCTCTCTGTCAAAGGAATAAACGATGGCGGTCATGCTTGGAGCTCTGAAATGTCACTCTCAGATTCTTATTTTGGAGAGAAGGGCGTGTCCTGTAAATTTCTCCCTCTTACTCATATTTATTCTGTCTGTCTCTGCTGACCTGCTTTGCTCCATCCAGTGGGGACCCTGCTTTCCTGTTGGTAATTGCATTCCCCGGGTGACGTCAGGGACATACTGCCGCTGACACACCGTTTAGAGGAGGAAGAAGGTGAACCCTGGACAGGGAAGACAGGCTCCCTTGAGCAGGCTGGGAAACCTCCTGCATGAAGCTCCCTTGAGCCCATTAGCATCATGGATCAGAGAACTGAAGACCCGGTGACAATTGGACAACTGAGGTGATAGGCAAATGGAAAGTGTGGTTTTTTAAAAGATATTTTGTTGTGGCAGAAAAATGCTGATGCTGAGCTCTCTCTTTCTCTCATATATATATGATACATATGTAAGTACTTAAGCACTTTAGCATCTGTATACTGGCTGATGAGTTAATCCATTCTATTTGTGGTACTACCTAATGGGACTTCACCACAGGATGCTTAGGTCTTTTTATTACTTAAAATTTTAGGTTTGGGTGAATGAGTTTCCATGAAGAGTATCTTCATTTGAAAGGAAAGTTAGTATTGTGCTAAAGAAACATTCAGAGTTTTTCACCCACATGCTAATAGGAAAATCAGCCCAGCCTGCTACATACAGTCTGATTTACTGGGAAATTGGTAAGAACTTACTTCACGGAGTGCTTTAACTTATATATGTTGTATGTTTTATTCATAATTGCTAGCTGGTTCTTTTTGAGGTATATTTGGGAATTTTGCATGTAAGTTGAGAAGCCAAATTTATAATGCCAGTTTAGAGATGAAACCTTACAGAGGAGGAAAAGTTCTGTATGTAGTTTTTAATACAGCAGCTCTCAGACTTTTTGTTCTTAGGACTTGCACTTTTAAAAGTTGAGAAACTCAGAGAGCTTCTGTTTATTTGGGTTTTACCTGTTGACAGTCATCCTATTAGACATTGATTTTGAAATCACTTTGGATCTCTGAAGGTCACCTTCATATGTGAACTTCATCGGGTATACTGGTTTTGGTCAATTTAAGGTCTGTAAGTACCATCCTTAGGTAGGGTAATATTTCAGAGTAAATTTATGTCCTCTGACAATGCTGGTTGCTTGCATAGATGCCATACTGGAGGACTGTCAGTTTTTAAAATAAAAATCCAGAGCAGAAAGGAGTAACTTAAGAAGGTCTCAGTGTGGTGTAAATACCTTTTTAGATGTTCACTTTATTTATTTTTTAAATCTCATTCTCTTTGCCATCTGTACATTATTGTATTGGGGCCTTCAGATTGGCTGTCTTTTGGAATAGTTGTAAAAACAGCTAATTTCTTTTGTGTTCATGTCTGTTTGATAGATCTCTTAACTTTTTTTTTTTTTTTTTTTTAATACTAATGATTTTGCTTACCCTCTGAGCCATCAGGGAAGCCAAGCGTCGCATCCCCACATCTCCACCTTGTTCTTTTTAACCATTTAACCTTTACCGCTTTCTTGTGTTACCAGAAGGTCCTTCTGGCCTTTTTGTATGTCTGATCATGCAGCGTTCTGCTTTGGGGAACTGTCGACACGCATCCGCCTGCCCTGTCCTTTACTCTGGGGACTTCTTTGAGGCTGTTTATACCCTTGGTTTCTGTGATGTCTTGAGTCCGGTGCCACTGTAGAGTGAGCTGCTCGCTTCCACGTGCTCAGGTGTTTCCATGGGGTACGTTTTGCATTGTCCAGTATAGTAGTCACAAGTCACGAGTAGTAGTTACTACAGCCCTTGGAATATGGCTAATGCAACAGAGGTTTTCCACTTAAACTTTTAATTTACCTTTAAATAGCCCTGTGTGGCTCCCGTCTCTCCAGAGGATATAACTCCCAGGGAATCTGAGAGCTTCCTTTCTACTGACTCATGCCTGCCTCCATCTTGACCTCAAGAGTTTCTTGCAAGTTCACCCATTCATTTTTATAGGAGTTTTGTGTATATCTTACCTGTCACTTTTAGAAGTGTTTTGTAGCATGTAGGTTTCAGCATCTGTAGGCTGTTTGAAGTTGGCTGCTTTTTATGAAATCTTGAGACAGTTCTAGGTGATGTTCGAGGGTAGAATAGAGTTAAGAGAAGGATTTTAGGTTGGGGAAACTTGAACAGACTTATCAGCTACTAAAAAATTTGAAGATAAAGGGGGAAGCAGAGTTGAGCAGTCATTTCTTGAAGGAGGCAGGCAAGTAGGAGATGCTGAGCCTCCTTTTATGGATTGGGAGGGAAAGAGTAGCTTTTTTTTTTTTTTAAGTATTTGAATTTTTTTTGACACAAAAGTCATATAATAGGATGTTAACTTTTTAAAAAAAAATGTTTTGGCCTCACAGCATGGCATGTGGGATCTTAGCTCCAGTTCCTGATCAGGGATCAAGCCTGCAGTGTGCCCCCTGCAGTGGAAGCACACAGTCTTAACTACTGGACAGCCAGGAAAGCCCCTGCAATTAACCATTTTAAAGTGGACAATTCAGTGGCATGCAGTTCACCCACACTGTGGTATCCCAGCCACCTCTGTCTAATCCCAAACCATTTTCACCCCCCAGAGGAGACCCTGTGCCCATCAGCCATTCTCAGCCCTGCCCTTCCCCACCCCCAGGCTTTGGGCAACACTGATCTTTCTATCTTTAGCCCTGATACTGGGAAAGATTGAAGGCAGGAGAAGGAGGCGACAGAGGATGAGTTGGTTGGATGGCATCACTGACTCGGTGGACATGAGTTAGAGCTGCTGTAAGGACAGGGAAGCCTGGCTATCGTGCTACAGTCCATGGGGTTGCAAAGAGTTGGACACAATTGTGCAACTGAACAACAAAGTCTGCATATTTCATATAAAGTGAATCATACAATATGTAGCCTTTGATGTCTGTTTTCCTTCACTTGGCATAATTGGAGTTTCATCCACCTGTAGCAGGTAACAAGCACCTTGACATTTGAAGGAGAGAGAGAGTTTCAGGGAATGCATACCGACAAACCTGAATCTCAGCAGAACATGTCAGTTCAGCTAGTAAGATTGTCCAGGATTAAGGCTCCACAGGGGCAGATGTGGCGGCAAGAGTATCTGTGGGATGGTTGACTGAAGACACACCCCGGGAGCCAGCGCTGGGATGGAGGGGGCAGGCATCAAAGTTCTGGATCTGGTGATGGTAATCGCCACCAGTGAATTGGCTGCCAGTGGGGTAAAGGGGGAAGAGTGGGTGGGGAGGAACCTCCCTTGAGAGGGGCAGGAGTGTCCTGTTTCTAACTGGGATAAATTTGGGAACCTGAGTCAGAGCCCATCTGTAGCAAGGGACCGTCTTTCGCATACATACCAGGGCACTGTCCCGCCTGCTGCGTGAACCAGTGGACAGACCGCGCTTCTGAGCCAGTGAGGTGGAAGCCATGTCTTCCCTTCCGAGCTGGGTGACGAAGCAGTTCTGCTGGCTTGGGGGCTTCTCACACACCCAGAAGCAGGGGATTGGAAAGCAGACCCAGCCTTTTTTGCTGCTGCCCTTTGATGAAGGTCTTAAAGCTGAGTCAGCTGCCCTGGTTGGTGCTGGGAGCAGTGATGGAGACCGCGGTGTTGCCAGCGAGGCCACGCAGGACCAGGCTGTCTTTGCCCAATGACATAAAGGTCAGAGGACTTTCAAATCTTCCCATCTTGTCCCCAATCTGCTCTTGAGCCCAGCGATCATGCACCACTCATCCATCCCACCTTATTATGGGCCCAGTGCCAAGCTGTCCTCCATGTGAACCTTGCCCTCGAGGGCTGATCGCATCTGGGCAGTGATTCGAGTGTAAACAGAGGAGCTTCACCAAGCCTGGGCTTTGGGGGAGAGGAGTCAGGGGAGATTTCTCTGAGTGAGGAATTTTATGCAGAGGTAAGTGTAGGGGTCCGAGGGGCAGGAGGCAGAGCTTGCCTGCAGAGAGGAGAAGGTGGGAGGTGGGTGTGGTTGGGCGGTGGGCAGGGCAGGGCGGGAAGGGCAGGCTTGGGCTGGAAGCCGGGGTGAGCCAGTGATGCAGGGGCCCTAAGCAAATGAGGGGTTGTGGGTTGTCTGCAGAGAACAAGGTGCACA
The DNA here is from genome assembly GCF_014754425.2 of Oryx dammah. Classification (NCBI taxonomy): domain Eukaryota; kingdom Metazoa; phylum Chordata; class Mammalia; order Artiodactyla; family Bovidae; genus Oryx; species Oryx dammah. Next base: position 25,729,286 of record NW_024070195.1, read on the forward strand.
GTCATTGAGAGGCTTCAGGCAGTAGTTGGCCTGTCAGTTTTGGTGGCTCCGGTGCAGTGCGGAGATGGGGGGCAGGGCGCGGCAGGAACGGTGGATAGCTGAGACTGGCCATCTGGGAGAGCCGGTGGAAGAACACGGTCTGGGGTGGTGGTGTGGCTGGGAGAGGTGGATGTGTGTGAGGCGCAGGGGGAAGCATCAGCGCACGCAGAGATGGTGGTGGTGTCCAGGTGCACCGCCGCTCACCCCTGTATCCTTCCATGCCTCCTTGCATGCTGTGCTTCAGCTTGAAACAGCCATCCACATTCGGCCTCCTAGGTCTTTGACTTGTTAACCCTTAATAACCTGGCCCCATCCCACCTGTATGAAATCTGCCCAGATTCCGCCGAGAATCAATTCCTTTAACGTTTACAGAGCGTTCACATGTTTCAGTATGCTTTAAATCATTGCTGTCAGCTTTCAGGTGAAGGCAGAATCATAGCCCATGTGACCGCTTCATCCTTCTCAGGGCGTCGCAGCCCCCTTTCCCCTCTGCTCTTGGATCGTGTCTTTCCTTTGGCATGAAGTGAGGCGAAGCATTAGTCACTCAGTTGTGTCCGACTCTTTGTGACCCCATGGTCTGTCCATGGAATTTTCCAGGCAAGAATACTAGAGTGGGTTGCTGTATCCCTTCTCCCGGGGATCTTCCCGACTCAGGGATCAAACCCGGGTCTGCTCCATTGCAGGCAGATTCTTTACCATCTGAGCTACCAGGGAAGCCCTTTTCCCAAATCCCTTGGCCTAACCACTCCCACTGCTCTTTTAAGGATGGGTCCTAGCTCCACTCCTCTGGGGAGGTCTCCCTGGGTGCCCCAGCCCCAGATCTCTCCCTCCGCCCCTCTGTGCTCACCCCTTTGGTGCTGCTTCTCTTTTACCAGGTTCCTTGTGGTCTTAATTTTCTACATGTATGTGATTCCAGATAGACTGGAGAGTTGTGGATTCCTCCCAGTCCCCTCCATCAAGAAGAGTGTATGTAAAAGGCTGGGATGCTTGTGCAATGCACAGGGGGCTCCTATCCTCAGTTCCTGTGATAGTGGGCACTGGAATGGATAAGGTTTGACACTTGGATGTAAGTATCATGTGCCTGGTTTGTGACGCAGTAACGGCTGTCTTAATCTAGAATTTGTTCTGAAGAGTAATACCCGAATGATTCTTCAGTGCTGTGGTTTTTCTCCATACCTGGTTTTGTTCTTGGACAGGACCCTAAACCCCTGAGAGGTTGGTCAGGAGTAAATAGAGTGCGACACACGTGGTGTCCTGAAGGACCAGCTGGGCACCAACCTTCCTGACAGAAATCAACCCCCTGCTGGGACCTTTACCTTGGAAACTGGGCCTGGGGGCAGAACAGAGTCAGGAGACCTGGCAACCTTTAGCATAGTGCCTTTCTACCTTTTTCAAGGGAGTGGGGTTATTAGTGTCCAAAAAATAGTCCTTGGCCTCAGGTTAATCTGTACTCCCAGCCTTTGAGGGAAAGTGCTTATTTATGTAATATCCCACGGGCTATCTCTGCTGTTTGCACATCTTTGAAAGTTCTTCTGTGCCAAGCTATTTCTACTGTTTCTTGATCCTCTTTGTAGATGGAAACATGCTGATCTGATAATAGAGCATTCCTCAGCTTTTTCTCTTGGTCTAAGACCAGATCATTATCCCACACTCATTGCTGTCTTTATTTTTCATATCTTCTACCTGTATGTCCTTGTTCTACTAGACTGGACAGTTGTGGGATCCAGTATATTTTTAATTGCATCAGTTGGTGTAACATCTAGAGATAGATCCATAACTGATTATATGTGCCGCTGTTGTTGTTTGTTGTTCTCCAGTCACTAAGTCTGGCTTCCCTTGTAGCTCAGTCAGTATAGAATCTGCCTGCAATGCAGGAGACCTGGGTTCAATTCCTGGGTCAGGAAGATCCTCTGGAGAAGGAAATGGAAACCCACTCCAGTATTCTTGTCTGGAAAATCCCAAGGACACAGGAGCCTGGCAGGTTACAGTCTGTGGGGTCACAAGAGTCATACATGACTGAGCGACTGGGCACACACAGTCACTAAGTTTGTGTCCAGTTCTTTGCAACCACATGAACTGCAGCGCGCCAGGCTTCTCTGTCCTTCACTATCTCCTGGAGTTTGCTCAAATTCATGTCCATTGAGTTGGTGATGCCATCGAGCCATCTCATCCTCTGTCGTCCCCTTCTCCTCCTGCCCTCGATCTTTCCCACCATCAGGGTCTTTTCAAATGAGTCAGCTCTTCACATCAGGTGCCCAAAGTATTGGAGCTTCAGCTTCAGCGTCAGTCCTTCCAGTGAACACCCAGGACTGATCTCCTTTAGGATGGACTGGTTGGATGTCTTTGCAGTCCAAGGGACTCTCAAGAGTCTTCTCCAACACCACAGTTCAAAAGCATTAATTCTTCATTGCTCAGCCTTTTTTATGGTCCAGTTCACATCTGTACATGACTACTGGAAAAATATTTTAAAGAAATTTGAGGATTTGTTACTCATCTTGGCTCTAGAAACTGACCAGGGCTGCACATGGTAGACACATTTCTCATTCCATATTATGTTATCCCTCAGGGCACTCAAACCAGAAGTTTCCATGTGAAATTTTTTTCAGTCATAACCTCACTGAAATTACTTTATCACCTTTATTTGCTTTTCTATCATTTCTAAGCAGGTTTGCTACATGAGATTTAATAGGACTACACTGATGCTGTGTGCAGAACACCAAACTTCTTTCTCGTTCATTTGAATGGGGAAGAAAAACAAAATCAGGTGTGTCATAACCATGGGCCCAGTGACATTCTGCTTTGCACACCTCTGTCTTGGTGGTGAGGATGCCTCAGGCATAAATCATTCCTTACAAAACTTTAGTTTGTTACTTAGAACCCAGCAGTGTGTTATACATATTTGAAGGTGCCTTTTGGATGCCGTTTTGTATTTTCCTTGCCAAGGTAAACTTAGTCTGATTTTAGTTTGAGCAGTAGTTAAGAGCTTAGTTTGTATCCTCTGAAGCAAGTACAGGCTCTGTCATCATGTATAGTACCTTCCAGTGTGTGAGCCTCCGTTTCTGCCTCTGTAAAGTGGGCAAAAGACCCTTTACAAGGTTACAAAAATTTGAAATAAGTGGTGCATGTCAGGGTGCCTGGAGTGACACTTAAACACACTGAGTATTCAGTGTCAGTTACTACTCTCATGAACATCATTGTATTTTTTATTTTTAATGATCTTTCCACCCTGATGGCGGGGATTCTCTAAAGGAAGAATATTATGATTTTTGTAACAAAATCGTCTTAACTCATTAGTGAGGCATTACAGTCTGTGATGATCCAAGGTTCATTTGATCCTGGAACAAATCAGGCCAGAGTTAATGCTGTTTCATCCTATTAGACCTGGGGTAGCTTATATCCCAATGCACGCCTGACATTTTGTGGGTTGAAGTTTTCTTTCACTGGGGCTTCCTTTTCCCCAAGGGGTGGCCCACTTATCGTCAGGAGGATTTTTACGATGCAAGTAGCAGTTGGTTGATTCTCAGTTGAAGCTTTGGGTTCAACTTTTTTATTCTGGGTGTGGGTGAGAGGACTCCTTGGGGCTTCTCATTTGTATCCTGTGAAATGCATGGGGACTTTCTCTGTGAGCAAGTCAAGCTGTTTTTCTGACTGCTGACTCAGTGCCTCCACATGGGGTTTGAAAAAAAAAAAAAAGCTGTATTATGATGCTTTTTACTGACAATAATACTAGTGACATAAACTGAATTGGCTGGCTTGGCTGCTAATGAGCAAACAATGGCCTGTCCTCTCCAGAATGTTATGTACACAGTTAAAAACCACCTGGAAGCACCATCTTACTTAAAGTTCTTAAACACAGAAAACATTTGGCTTTTTAAAAGCTGGTTTTATGAGCCTCTGTTACTAGAACTGGGTTTACTGGTGTTCTGTGGGGCTCCTTTGTGACTGGGTTTGTAGATTCTGTTTTTTAAGAAACAGCCCATGTCCCTAGGCAAAATAGATACTTAAACACTTGGTGTGTACTTTGTTAAGTGCAAGATCACTATTGTGTGTGTAAGATGCATGCTTCCTTGGTTTAAAAATTTTAGCTAGACTGAATTCCTGGCCTTAAGGGGGGATCTTTGTGGAATGCAGACAAGTTCCATTTACTAATAACCTGTGTGAGTCACTCAGTCATGTGCAACTCTTAGCAACCCCATGGATTGCAGCCCACCAGGCTCCTCTGTCCATGAGATTTTCCAGGCAAGAATACTGGAGTGGGTTGCCATTTCCTTCTCCAGGGAATCTTCCCGACCCAGGGATTGAACCTGGGTCCCTTGCACTGCAGGCAGATTCTTTACCAACTGAGCTACCAGGGAAGCCCAGAAAAACTTAAGTGACCAATTAAATACCAGCTTACATTCACTAATCAATCTTTCAGAAAGTAGATGATACACAGAATTTATTATTTTTCTTTTATAACCATTAGCCAGAAATGACTACATACATATATTTGATGTTTCTTCAGCTATTGGGCTTTCTGTATGATTTATATTTTTAATAACATAGAACATGTTGTATCAGACTAAAAAAAACACCTCTTTTTCCTTCATAACATTACCTAGTCCTGGCCAGGATGCAGTTTTATAGACTACTCACAAGTTCCCTGCAGGTGGGAACATTAATAGGTGAAGGTGTTTAGGAAAGAAATTTTGCAAGATATATGAAGACTCTTTGACATAATTGGCCAACTTCTGGGAATCTCATTCAAGAAAATAACACACAATTAAAGTTTTATGTGCAAAGATGTTCATCACAATGTTATTTAAGAATGCTAAAGATTTGAAAACAGACTAAATGATTGATAATGGAATAATGAAAGCATTTATATAAACATTACTCCAAAGCTCAGATTAGATTTATGAAGAAAGTAATTGCTGCACTGTTGAAATGCAAGATTATACAGGTATATGCTTTGTTAAAGCCCAGAAAAAAGTGAAATATATTTGTATTTCATTTCTATATTTATTATGTAGTGTTGGTTCAGTCAGTTAGTCATGTCCAGCTCTTTGCGACCCCATGGATCGCAGCACGCCAGGCTTCCCTGTCCATCACCAACTCCCAGAGCTTACTCAAACTCACATCCATCAAGTTGATGATGCCATCCAACCATCTCATCCTCTGTCATCCCCTTCTCATCCCGCCTTCAATCTTTCCCAGCATCAGGGTCTTTTGAAATGAGTCAGTTCTCTGCATCAGGAGGCGAAAGTATTGGAGTTTCAGCTTCAGCATCAGTCCTTCCAATGAATATTCAGGACTGATTTCCTTTAGGATCAACTGATTTGATACCCTTGTAGTCCAAGGGACTCTCAAGAGTCTTCTCCAACACCATAGCTCTGTGCTAAATGCTATACACTAACCATTCCATCCAATTAGGTATTATTTGCACTTCCATTTGAAGGGAATACTTCAGGTGAGGCGATTGAGGCTTTCAGAGGTTGACTTGCCCAAGGTCACTCTGTTTGTAAATGGCAGAAAGAGGGACATAGATTTTGCCACACTCTCAGAGGCTTTTTGTTTCTACTTTAAAATAGTCCCCTTCCCCCCGCCCCCCAAAAAAGCCCTCTTCGATTTTTTTCAAGTTTCTGCAATAAACATCCCTTTTTAATTTTTACTGTAACATAGGAACTAGAGTGATGGTTAAAAGAGCACCCTCTGGAGTCAGTCTGCCTGCTATGGACGTGACCTTGGATAAAGGACTTAACTGCCCTCTGCCTCAGTGTACTCCCCTGTGAGAAGGGGATGTGGAAAATGCTGGTCGGGGTCAAGTGAGGCCATCCTTTTACAATTATAGCAGAACGACTGGCACATAGTAAGGACTGTTGCCGTTAGTATCATCATGCTGCTCTTCAGAGAAAAGGACTTGAAAATAAGAGAAATCATTTGAAAAGGTGGGCTGGGCTGTCCTAAGTGGCTTTCAGATTCTTTTGGAGAGATGGGATGGGGGAGTAACTTTGGAAAACTTTTTCGTTAGCAGTCATTAGCACACCATTTAGTGGAGCGAAATAGCAATTTGCTAAATAATTCAACCTCCCTCAAGTGTGTAATTCAGGTTAGAGCATAGCTGGCTTAGTGTTTTCTTAGCAAGAGCACAAATCCCTAAACACATGTGTGGCTTAGGTCCTAGCTTATTTAACCTTGAACTTCTTATACTTAACATGACAGACTCAGTGCCCAGTTCATCTTGCAGATTTTTCTTACAAGAGAACATGTCATTACAGAGAACGTTCACTAGTTTGCACTCGGTAACTCTCAGTGCATGGCCTGCCTCCTGACTCAGCAGGCATGATGGGTCTATGATGAATATAATTAGTAGCTGACAGCACATTTCTAAGATCCTCAGAACTTTCCCTATTTCCCTTCCCCCCACCCCTATGACTCTGTGCTCCCTGACTCATTGACTATCCTGCCTGTGGGGTGCAGAGTCAGAGCCCGTGGGTTTTCTCCTCTCCCTCACCTCGCCTTCCTGCCGTCTCTCCTGTGGCCCCTGCCTGATTCCCTCCCCTGCCATGGCCTCACAGTACCTCCATCTCCTGCATGGACTATTGTGGCAGTCTTCTGACAGCCTTGATTATCACCCCCTTTCCAGCCTTCCACCCACCCCCAGTTTAAAAGCAAACACTAGCGCTCTTACCTGCTTCTCCAACATAGGTTTTCACTTTCCTCTCTCCTCCTCCCATCCCATTTCCCACTGGCAAGCCTCACACGTGCCCCTGTGACCCACTGGTCCCTGCGTAGAATCTACACATCCTTTGTCAGGGCATCTCCTTCAGCTTGTTAGTGACCTCTTCTCTCTCCCGTGAGACTCTGACTTCTCCGGAGGCGGCTGTTCTGTCCTATGGTCCGTGTCCCAGTGCCTCCCACAATGCCATGAATGTATGTTTGATGATCATAAAAACAGCTGCCACATGTGTCTTGGAGTTGAATTGAAGAGCCCATGCATTGCCCCCAAGTGTCTCTATAATCTCACAAGAATCCTGTGGGGTGAAGGCATTATTACACATGTTTATAGATCAAGAAACTGAAATCTGTACAGCCTACCAAAGATCATACTATAGTGTGAAAGTGTCAGAACTCGGAAGGTAGTAACCCACATGACACACACATTTCGCGAGATTATTTTCTTGTAGGACTAGTTGGCACTTCATTATGAGTTCAGTATTAGTTTAGGGCCCATCTGGAGATCTGTCAGCCATTTACAGCTAGGGTTCCTAACTTGGGAATTGAGGGTTCCTAGGATGTGGGAGACTCTTTCAGTTTTACCCAAACTCTCTGGCATCTGGGGATAGAGAGAAGGTCACCTTTTTTTTTTTTTTTTAATTTTTGCTTTAATCATATTTTTACAGTTGGAGTGGAATCCCCAAAAGGTCTAGAGCTACAAATATCACAATTTCTATGGAAAATAGAATACAGAAAATAGAATTTTCCAAATGCCAGATGACTAGTTTATAAATTAACATCTGGATCACAGGGCTGCCCAGCATGGCACAGTGGTAAAGAATCCACTTGCCTATTCAGAGGATGTAAAAGACAGACTGATCCCTGGATTGGGAAGATCCCCTGGAGAAGGAAATAGCAACCCACTTCAGTTTTCTTGCCTGGAAAGTTCCATGAACAGTGGAGCCTGGCAGGCTACAGTCCATGGGGTCTCAGAGAGTTGGACATGACTGAGGATGCACGGAAGAACGTCAGCTATCTGGAAGGATGCATGCAAGAACATCAACTTATCTGGAACGCAGCCCTTTTGTAAAGTAGAGATTATGTGTTTTGATAAATTGAGGGAGTGAATGAATGAAAATGATTCACTTTAGAGGCTAGGTTTTTTTAAAGTAGCAATTTTCTTTAGACTCTGTAAACAGTCATTCCCTTTATCTCTTAAAACCACCTCTTTGTTATTACAGACGGAATGTTTGTGTGCCTCCGTTCCACCCCTGCCCTCCCTTCCATGGTTCATATGTTGAAACCCTAACTCTCAGTGCAATGGCATTTGGAGGTGAGGCCTTTGGGAAAGGTTTCAATGAACTTTGACCTTGGTCTTGCCAGCCCCTCAAACTGTGAGAATTAAAGGTCTGTTGTTTAAACCACCTGTCTATAGTATTTTTGTTATAGCAGTCTGAGCTGATAAGACACACTTCCTTCCCTTCTCCAACCTGAGGGTATATATTAAATTGTTCATGTATATAAAGATCATCATTGGAGAAAGCCATAATACATTTTCAACATGTCACTGCTTCTGTAGTCCTATTAATTTTCTTCAAGTGCATTTATTTGGTTCTTTCTAGGAATATGTGATAATTTTCCCAGGTCAAAGTAGGATATCATGTATTCTTTTATATCTGTCCCTTCCCCCCCAGTTAAATGTTTTGTCATGGAACATTTGTGTTTTTAAATGAGCTAAGAACGTTGAGTTCCAGCTAGACAATAGCTCGATTTCTGATCAACGGACCACATTGCCTATCTCTGCCTTTACCGTGATTCCTTAAACACATTTGATGCCCATGAAAGGCCTGTTGCTAAATAGTAATGTGTGCCATTTTACCGCCTAAATTCTTTTCTTGAAATTTCCTGATTGAGCTCTCCTGGAAAGATGTCTTGCAAGTTCTATCCATAGATATGTTTTTCTCCTCCTTAACTGTGTCCTTCATTTTCACTTTCAGACCTGTTAGTGCCTCGCTTTCCATGTTCTGGCTGTAGGTGGGCACCTAATTGACTTCATGCTAATCCAATCACTGGCTTCTGAATCTTCATTTTGTTACAGCAAAATGACTTTTATGACAGCTTGGAGTTGAATGCTGTTACTTGGGGAGAATTGAAATGAAGGGAAAATCTTGTTCTTAGCCAGTCAGAATATTCAGTTACACTCACGTGGCTTGCTGAAATACTTGGAGTTCCACTAAAATGGAATCGCCTTAGGGCCTCATTCTCTGTATTTCACCTTTAGTGGTCGCCAAGGGGGTTTTAAACACAGTGGCACAGTTGAAAGTGGCAAAGTTGAAAGTAGCACTTGGTGAAACGGAGAAAAGCTTTGCTCGGAAGAGATCTAATCTTGCTGGAGAATTTCCAGAGAGGGTTACAGAGGTCCCCACACCCCTTGCTGGCCAGTGTCTGTGCTCTGGGCCGCTGTGGGTGTCGAAGCCTCCTTCCCATCCAGGGACACCAGGGCCCCCTGCAGGATAGGACTTGTCGCCTACACCGCCCACACCCAGGAAACTGGGACCCCAGAACGGTAGGACTCCTCCACTTAATAAAAGTGCTTCTTCACCGCTTTGTGCTTTTCATTGGATTGACAAGAAAATGGCCCCAGAGATAGAAGAAAGCAGTTTTTATTTTTCATAATGGAATAAGCTTTTCTTGGTATTTTAATCAAAAAGCATCTAGAATGTGACAGCTCGAAAGTTTTCTATGTTCTGTGTAGGAGAACAGAAAATGGCACAGAAATAACGGAGGACATGGAGTTCGTATTTAAACCAGACAAACATAATAGATTTCCAGATGTATCCCAGTTATCTCTGCCTGCTTTCATCCATGGTTCTGTTAGATGGGACGGGACGTTCAGAATCTGGACTCTAGAACCCTTCAGGATCACAGAATGCCCCCGAATCATCAAAGCTTTGATTTTATTTGGGAAGATTTTATTTGGTATGCTTAATGATTTTCTTACTCTCTGAAAACAAGCCTGTATGAGAAGTATGGTCCCTTGAAGTTAGTCAGAACATTAGACTGGGGACTTTCCTGGCAGTCCAGTAGTTAAGACTCCATGCTTCCACAGCAGGGGCATAGGTTCAATCCCTGCTCAGGGAACTAATATCCTATATGCCTAGAGGCATTGCCAAAAAAAACACATTAAACTGCTCAAATAGTACTCCCATCACCTGCATAGTCTGGGTAAATCATATTGGAAAACTAAATTAGACAGATATGAAAATTAAAGTACTGGGAACTCCAACATTTAGGTGAAAGGTTAAGTTTTCATGAATGAGGTCATAATTCACACTGTTCCCTTCTGGCAGAAACTTTTAGGATGCCAGAAGGTCACAACTCTGTGTCAGTGGCGGTGCGAGGGAGGTGTTTGAATTTTTTAAAACGTCAGTTGCTTACTGGGCTGCTGCTGTTGTTTTTGCTCACTTTTGTGGATCTTTTTTAAAAAATGTAATTTGTTATTTTGAGGTAATTTCAGGTTGATAAGCAGTTGTAAGAAATAACACAGAGATTCTAGATCCCAAGTACCCTTTACTTAATTCCTCCTCCCTGGTGGCATGGTGCAGAACTGTAGTTTGGTACCACAACTGGTTGCTGACAGAGAAAAGAAGTAGAATGTTTCCATCCGCACATGATAGTCACATCCGCTTCTTTCCTGCCTTCACTCCATCTCTAACCCCTGGCAACCACTTATCTCTTTTCCATCTCTGTAATTTTGTCATTTCAAAATGTTATATAAGGGGGTTGGCTATTTTCCGCTCACAATAGCTCTCTGGGGATTCATCTGGGTTGTTACATGTATCAGCAATGTGTTCTTTTTGTTGCTGAGAAGTATTCAGTGATGTGGATGTACCCAGGGTTTGTTTAATTACCTTTTGAGGACCACCTTGGGTGTTTCTGATTTGGTGCTGTTACAGATAAAGCTGCTCTGAGCATTTATGTACAGGCTTTTGTGGGAGCGTCAGTCTTTTCTGTGGGATAAATGCCCGGGAGCTTCATTTTAATAACAACATACTGTTTAATTGTGTGCCTGTCCCATAATTTAGCAAATTTCTTTTAGATGGATATTTAAATTTAAAGGTCCTCCCCAATTTTCCTGCTGCTGCTATCACTGATGACAATCATATAAGTAAATCCTAATGCACTTCTGCTTTTATTAGTATAAGGATTTCTACAAGTGAGCTTGAGAATGCAGAATTTTAAGCTTTTTTAAAATATCTGGGTTTTTTTTAATGTTTATTTTTAATTTTAAGTGCATCTAATTCCAGAGCATTGTCATTACCTCAAAAACCCCATGCACATGGGCAGTTATTTCCTATCCTCCCCTCCCCAGCCCCTGGCAACCACTAATGCACTTTGTGTCTGTATGGATTTGCCTATTCTGGACATTGCCTACAATGGAATCGTATAATATGTGACCTTTTGTGTCCGACTTGTGTAATTTAGCATAATGTTTTCAGGATTCGTCTGTGTTGCAGCATGCATCAGTACTTCATTCCTTTTTACGAATGAGAAACATACAATACTGCCTTTTATTTATTCATCAGTTGGTGGAAATGGGGGTTTCACCTTTTTGGGGAGGCTATGATAAACATCGCTGCTGTGAATATTTGTGTGCAGGTTTTTATGTGAACATCTGTCTTCATTTCTTCTGCACTTGTACCTAGGAGTAGAATTCCTGGCTCACATGGTAGCTCTGTGTTTCACTTTTTTAGGACCTACCAAGCTATTTTCCACATCAGATGTATGATTTGACAGTCCCAAATGACGTATGAGTGTTCCAGTCTCTCCATGTCCTCACCGACAATTGTGTTTATGATTACAGCATTCTGGTGGGTGTTACGTGGATCTTTTTAAAAGTGAAAGGGCCAGAGCTATTGGGATGGTACTACCTTGCTGACAGGTAGCCCCCTGACCTACCGCGTAGGGAGATCCCTTGGGCACTGCTAATAGAGGACTTCCCAGTGGTGTCAGCAGGCTCTCTCTGGGCTAGTGTAGAGGAAGAGGAGACTGTGGCCCTGCCTACATCTCATGCCAGAGCACCTGACTTGGGTGCATATCTGCAAGGGCCCAGGAGGCTGGATGAGGCGAGCGGTTGCCTACTCATCCTCTGTGGACCCAATTGCAGAAACTCAGGCTGAAAATTTTCCTTGCTGGCTTTTATCATAACAGCAACTGTTTTACTTTTTTGCGGGAAAAAAGTTTTTCTTGGATCCTGTGAGATTAAAGGCTAGAAAGGCTTGTGGTTTTCTTTTTCACTGGTGACGTTTCAAAATTCATTGCAGATCACAAGCTGTCAAAATGATAGCTTTTAAGAAGTACTTTTTAAAAAAAATCAGCTGTGTGGTGGTTTGCAGAGAGCACAAGATTCATACATAGCAGAGTAACTGACTCTTATCCTAATGTGCCTTTTTTTCCCCACACACACACATATTGAGTCCCAGGAAACCAAGTTCCAATAAACCAGGACACCTGGTTTAAGTCATATAAACCTGCAGATAACTAAATGGATCTGTTTGTTTGGCCAGGTTACTCAAAGCCTCTGAACTTTAATTTCCTCATGTAGAAAATGGGGATAAGTCTCCACTGAGCCTTTGAAAATCTGGGTGTGTAATTAACATTATAATAAATGTTAGATTCCTTGTCTGTCAAGCTTCAGACTAGCAATGAAAGTTTTATACTCTTTTTATAACCAAATTCTATGCTTTAGAGTATTCAAGCCTTTTCATTTCCTTCCCAGTTCTAGTTAAATCAAGGTGTGTGTGTGTGTTAGGGCCATGTTTCTAATTGGTGCCTCAGCTGAGTGTGGTAACCAGAAGGAAAATCAGCAAAGGAAAGGGGAGTTGGCTTTGAAACACCCCCTCTAACCCCCACTGACCTGTTAGTTTACTCTATTGCTAAGTAACAGGTTACTGTAGAATTCAGCAGCTTAAAACAGCAGACATTTATTATCCCCCACAGTCTCTGAGGGTCAGGAGGCCCAGAGAGGCTGAGCTGGGTGGTTCTGGCTCAGGCTCTGTGATGAGTTGGCTGTGGAGCCGCAGTCACCGGCAGGCCCAGGCCAGAGTGTCCACTTCCTTACTCATGGGGCGGTCACTGGGAGAGGCCTTGGTTTCTTTGTGCATACCCCACGCCCCCGAGCAGAATGGCCCACAACAGGGCAGCTGGCGCCCCCGGAGCAGCGAGTCATCTGAGCAGCGCACTGACCACGATGCCGGTCACAGTGGCTCTTATACCCGCATCCCATAAGGGACAGACAATCCCTTTTGCTGTGTTCCTCTGGTCACACCCACAGCCCCGGTCCAGTAGGGGATCGCTGGGGACCATCTAAGGGGCTGCCTTCCGCAGATGCCAAGTTCATGTGAAGACACCTCGGTCCTCTAATCCAGGAAATGAAACCGATCGGAAGTGTCTGAGTATAGGACTGACAAGAACGGAGCCTGAGCCCACCACTCGGCCAGGGTCCAGATTCTTCCCGTTGTCCACCTTGCGTCCTTCCAGGTAGTATGTCTAGTTAGCTGAGGGCAGGTATGTGCCGTGAGTTCTGGCATTGGCAGCCACTCGGTGACACCTTTGTATTACCCAAATCAGTGTGACCAGGCACCTGGTTACTGAATCCATCCTGTACCAAGAACAGCTGCTGGGGGTCACAGGCAGCAAGGCAGATGCTCCCTAGCTGAGCTTTGCAGACCTGGCCACCATCGACACCTGTCAGCCTGGGAAGTGCTGGTTAAGGGCTTCCCTGGAGGCTCAGTGGTAAAGAATCCACCTGCCAGGAGAGTTGGGTTCATTCCCTGGATCAGGATGATCCCCTGGAGGAGGAAATGACAACCCACTCCAGTATTCTTGCCTAGGAAATCCCATGGACTGAGGAGCCTGATGGGCTACAGTCCATGGGGTCACAGAGAGTCGGACATGAACCACAACCACCAGCTACTACCGGGGAGTATTCTTTATAACAGCATTCCAGAGTGGACAAGGATTTTACACTACTTAATATGTGCTGACTGTATGGTATATATGCTATGTGATACTGTGTTTTAAAAATATAACTGATCTCTAACTTAATGGGCTTAGAGATGACCTCCCCACTCCATCCCCTGCTCCTGCTGGTAGAGCTAGAACAAACAGGGAGTTGTAACTTAATTTGTAGGAATCAAAAACATTTTGTCCTTGACTACTGTCCTAGTCTAGACTGTCATTGTAATACGTAATATGGATACTGTCTGCCACAGATTTCATTAGTGTCCAAAAGCCCAGTTTATATACACAGAAGTGGTTCCCAGAGAAGGTTACTCATCAAAATTACCTAAGGAACTTTAAAAAAAAAAAAATTTTCTCAGTCCCTTGACTACTAAATCATTTTCTAGAAGTGGGTCCCCGAAAAATTTGTTTTTTAAAGCTTCTAGGTGATTCTGAGATGTGGGTTTATTCATTCATGTTTTCAGCCAGGAATTAGCAGTCTGTCAGGCATAGCTCCAGGCTCTGAAGATACAAATGAGAAGGCCAGAGGTTCTGCCCTTGAAGAGCTTGGAGTTTAATGGGGATTGTGAACAAATGAGCACATAATTACAGGGTGACTGACAGTCACAGCACTTTAAACGTAAGCCTGTAATTTTATCCCTGATGAAGATACTGAAAGTAATGATGGGCATTTGAAGATGAGGCCAAGGTGAATTGCCACCATTTTCCCACTGACTTCCCAAATAGGTCTTGTATCTTAGTCGCTCAGTTGTGTCCAACTCTTTGCAACCCCATGGACTAGCCCTCTAGGGTCCTCTGTCCGTGGAATTCTCCAGGCATGAATACTGGAGTGGGTTGCTATTCCCTTCTCCAGGGGATCTTCCCAGCCTAGGGATCAAACCCAGGTCTCTTGCATTGGCAGGCAGATTCTTTATCGTCTGAGCCACCAGAAATTTCTAGGGTCTCTTATCCAAGCATCATGGGTGAATACACTGCTTACCACTTTGTTTCAGGAGGGCAGAGGGATGTCCATCTCTGCCGTTTTCCTAGCAAGCATACACTGCTTAGCACACAGTAGGTGCTTATTAAATATTTGTTAACTTTGTGAGTCAGCTGCCTTTCCAGTGACTGGTGGCATGAAGGGCAGTTGTTCTCAGCATCACCAGGAACACAGAAATAAAATCAGTCACCAGACGACCTGATCCCGACACTTGACCTTTTGCCTTGTCTCCCCGCAGCCTTGTGCGGATTGATGAGTTTCTGTTATCTAAGCTTTTTAGGGGAGCAGAGCTCTCCACCCATCTGCAGCGGTCCGGTCTGTATCCACCGGCAGGGGGTTTTCCTGTGTCTAGATTTGCTTTGTCTTCTAAATGACAGTGAACCAAGCCAAATGTCACCTGTCTTATTCTCCTGATTTCAAATGAAAATTAAGTCATCCAAGAGTAATTTTCTACAGTGAACCCTTCTCCAGATGCTTGTGGGGTAAGTGGGTTGGTGTGTGGGGTCTCTAGTAGGAGAAGAACTTTGATGATATGTTGTATTCTTTAGTTGTGGATAAGAATACCCCCTGGAAGCTACCAGAGGCCAAGGTGGGGAGTCATTTGACATCTAACCTTGGGCCTTGGAAAGAGCATAAAGACAGAATGGGGAGGAAGGACCACAGATGATTCATTTAAGAACAGAGCCCCTGGGTGATCCTCCACCGCTTTAAAAGAATGGAATATCCTTCTCCGGTAATGGTTAGAATAGTGCTTTTCGGTTAACTGGTGGCCAGTCAAGGAGCTGGAGACAATGGAAGGGGCTTCCCTTTTAACCTTTTTTTTTTTTTTTTAATTTTAAAATAAGCTTTCATAGTTATTTACTTATCTGATTTAGATGGGTCTTAGTTGCCGCAGTCGGGATTTTTCTTTGCTGTGTGCAGGCTTCTCTAGCTGCCCCGTGGCATGTGGCGTTTTAGTTCCCTGACCAGGAATCGAACCCATGGCCCTGGCATTGGAAGGCAGATTCTTAACCACTGGACTACCAGGGAAGTCCCTAACCTAGGGAATACTTGAGTGTGGCAGCACTTAGCTTCCCCTTGATTGTCTGTTGCACCAGAACGAGGGCCTCAGCCTTCAACCACGCTGCTGACCTGCAGCTGGAATTGGTGGTGCCCCAGCTTTGCAGTGACTTGCCTGAAGCCCAGACAGAGCCATGTCCTTTCTCAGTGCACAGTCAGAGAAAATGACTCCATCAGAACATCCACAGGAGTTGGACGTGCCCTTAGAATGGGGTAATAAAGTATGAGAAGCCTGTGGGGGAAGGAGGAAAGGCACAGATTCCTGAGTTGTCAGAGTGAGGAGGCCACTGTGGATGTGGCAGATAATTTCTTCCAAGCCAGGATGTAATCTGGAGTTAACATCTATTTAAGTGCCGGCTTTCTGAAGGGATTCTCTCATCAACTTGCTTTCCTATCTGGAAGTACTTGGATGTTTTTCCCCTTGAGGGTCTTTAGGATAGTTTTATATTTGAACATTTCTGAGCAGGTGTGGTTAGCTTCCTCCTCTCACTCCTGAGCTGATTTTCTCCAGCTGAGAAAAACCTCTGTAAATTCAAGAAACAGTGTTGTGACTACCACATTAAAGTACCATTTAATGTTTTGTGTTGTTGGCAGCAACCTGAACAGCATTCCCCTGCCTGCTTAACAGGAGCAGACTGTTAAGGGGGTGAATGGGTCGGAGAAGAGAAAGCGGAGGGAGACTTCCTCCTGACCCCAGGGAGCTGGAAGCTTGGCTTAGCTGACTCATTTTTAGCTGGACCGTGAGATTCTAAATGAGTAAACAAGTAGAACAAGGCATGATGAGGAAGTTAACAGTAGTTAAGTGTCTGCCGAGAGCAGTGTGACTTGACTGATTTCTTACAGAAAAGGGAGCTTTCAGAGCAGACTAGCTGCTCCCTGGTACCACTGTCTTGGCAGCAAGAGAAACCAAGGCTTGACCCTGAAAATAAATCTTCACTGCTAAGCTTTAGAGTCACCAAGAAGCCTAGTTTTGGGTTTATGAAAATTAACCTCCTTTACTATAGTAATTTTTTAAAATCTTGGTTATCTTTTGAAGCAGATTTGCCTTAAGATGCTGGTACTATTCATGTGCTCAGCAGCTTTCTCGCTTTCTCCAGCTCCTGGTGTAAATGGCCAAGATGGTTAGCATTTGCACTCTGAGACTCATAACTGCATCTCAAGAACCGTGACAGGAGCAGCTCTCTTTAAGCCCAACCACCTTCCCTTGTGGCCACCCCCTCCGCCTTGTTTGCTCGCAGCTTGTTGTCCCTCTCCAGGGCCAAGTGGAAAGCGAGAGGGGGGACTGGTTTGCTGGGAAACTTGTTGTAGTATCTTATTTCAAGCCTCCAGCAAATTCTGTGTGATTCTGGATCATAGTGAAAAAAGAATGCTTGTTCAGCCTCACACAGGTGACTCACCTGGCACATCTCCTGGGCAGAGCTGGCTCCTGGACAAATGGATCGTCCACAGGAGCCCGGCTCTCTTGAGGGGGTTCGGATTTTGGCCTTTTGTACTCTGCTATTTCCAGGTCTTTTTATTTTCTGAGCTCTGGCAGTTTTGACACTTCTCCTGAAGTTAGGCCTGAGGCTAACCTCAGTCCTGAAATGCGTGGCAGGTGTCCCAGGAGCTTGCCCGGGGTCACAGGATTAATGCTCTAGGTGAAGGTGCACTGAACTCTGTCGCATCCTGTTTTTAATACCGCGTAGTTCCTAGCCCCAGTTAGTGATTTCTTTTCTTAGTGAGGCACGTACAGTGAGACACAATTGTAATACAGCCACATGGTTACCAGAAACACTCTAGAATTTGATAGTGGGAAGTAATGTTCAACGGTGTCTTTTGGAAAATGTGCATAAAAGAGGGATTCTTCAAAATCTGTTCTAACGCACCCACCTCTGTTTTCGACCCTTAGCGTGTTTTCCTTACCATCATTTTGTGTGTGTGGCCCTTGACCTGGTGAAGAACTTTTGGATACTGTCGTGGTTAGATTTTTTTTTTTTTTCTTTAGTGGATCCAACCCCTCCCCGTCATGATCTGTGGTTCTGGAAGCCCCTGTAGATTGGGTGGGTGCCAGGGGCTCCTGGTTAAAGAGGGTGGGGGAGGTGATGCTTGGCTTAGTGTCAGCATGGTCAGCCTCCTGGGAGGACTGACATCCCCTTTTCCCGTCTCAGTGTGGGGAACCAGTCACATCAAAGAATGGCTTATTCTTTGCTGAGCTCAGGACCAGAGCTCCTCTCGCGTGGGCCCAATGCCTGGGCTTGGTCCCTGCCAGTACGATTGTCCAGAGCAGCTGTGTGCCTGCGTGGCCCAGCTCGCCCGGAGCAGCCAGTAGGATGACTCTGGTGGTGAAGTGACGTTCCCGGCCCACGAGTGGCTCAGAAGATGGGACTCTGCCATGGGTGGGCGGGCCGCAGACCTGGCCGTGCACTTGGATTGTGCAAAGTGGGTCATGCCGTTCCCGTGATCCCTGATCACCAGGCAGAGTGTCAAGGGCTTGGCAGGGCCCCGTGCCTCTCCTGTTCTATTAGAAAAGTACAAAAGAGTACAGCTCAGCCCACAGGCCACTCAGCAAGTGCCCAGTTCATCCAGCGGGGCGGGCCGCCTGGCGGGAGGAGTTCACTCGCTGGGACCTTTTGTCCTGTTCTGCAGTGGCTGGGCAGCTGGGGAGCTAACTGCAAAGGGGATGTGGGGACAGGCTGTGAGCACAGCTAAGGTGCCGCCTCTCCTGCCAGCCTGTGGCCACATGCTCCCCGCGCCTTGGGGTTGATTTCTGTGAACGCTGGTGGGCAGGAGGAGGGGGACAGATGTCTCCGGGCCACTGCCCCCAGCCGGCCCTTGAACTGGAGTGCCCTTTCTCTTTGCTCTGTGGTTACCTTCTGCGAGTGGCAACTTCATTTTCCAAAGGAAATTTTTGCTCCACGATCCCATCCCCTTTACTGTGCTTTATTTTTTTCATGCCAACATTTACTTTACATATTTTACGCGTGTGTGTTCCTGCCCCAGCCTGGAATTTTTGCCCCCAAGGGGCAGTTATTATTTCCCACATGTTGCAAGTAGGAACGTGGGAGGAACTTCTGTGGTGGCCCAGCAGTAAAGAATTCTCCTGCCAGTGCAGGAGATGTAAGTTCAGTCTTTGGGTCAAGAAGATCCCCTGGAGAAGGAAATGGCAACCCACTCCAGTATTCTTGCCTGGAGAATTCCATGGACAGAGGAGCCTGGAGGGCTATAGTCTGTGGGGTTGCAGGCGAGTTAGACACAGCTGAGCGACTAAACAGCAACAGCAGTGGGTAGGAGGTTAAATAACTCCTATGGTCCAAGGTCGTATTATAGTAAGTGGAGACAATGGGTTTCAAACCCAGATTGTCTGATAAAGAGCCCACATGGAACCACATAACCCCCTGCCAGCCTGTTGTGCTTCTCTGGTTGTGTAACTGCTGAGGGACAAAGGTGTCGTGTCTAATTGTTGGCATTTGGGTGTGTGGGGAGCTGGTGGCTTCTTGGCTGAAAGGAGTCCTCCAGGTGACCTCCTGAGTCACCCCCAGGGAAGGACAGATGTTGGGCCAGAACACTAGTACCTGTGGCTTTCAAGATGTCATTGATGGCTACGCCTGTGCCTCCCATAACCAGGCTGGGTTGACTCAGTTGTAACTATTAGAATCCATTAGGTAATTCCAAACTACTTTAAGGTAGTTATCCATGAAATTAGACAAAGGATAAGACGTAGGCTTCAGTGTGGCCAGCCAAGGGAGAGACGTTGCATTAAACTGCTGGTTGATGAAACCAATTTTGCCCTTGCCCTTGGAAGGAAAAACACTTGTGGTGGTTTCTGTAATAGTAACGACCAAGACAGTTAAAAATGTGCCTCCTGACTTTCATATAGAACATATAGTAAATAAATGCACAAATGAAAAGATGCTTCGCTAACTTGTAAATGTAAATCTCAAATGGGGGGAAAGTAGTGAGTTGTAAAATCTTTGAAGGTGGAGGTAGGTCTCTAACCACTGTTACGAGACAATCTCCAAGATGTCGTAATACACACAGTACTCAGCGTACATGTTTTCCCAACTTTTTTCTTTTTGTGCTTACCTCAGTAAGAATGTAGTTTACATCACACTCATAAATAATGGTACAGTAACACTGAAGATTCATGGCAGCATTATTCATTCTACCTAAGGACAGAGCACTCTGATTATGATGATTAGTTTGTTCTTTTTAATGCAAAGTTGGCTTGATCATGTATCGATATTAATGGGTTGCAACCAACAGTTACAGAAACTCTCATTCAGCATGTGTCATCTTTTGTGCTTAAAGGAGAGAAACCTCCAGGAGTATATCCAAGAAATGGTACCAGTAAGCTCCTTCTGACAGTGGGTCTGAGGGGTTGTGTTGGAGCAGAATGATGAGATTTTTCTTACTGCCTCTTTTCATTTTAAATGTGTGAATTTTTTGCTGTGGACATGAAGCATGTTAGGACAGTAATTAATAAAAACACCCAGCAGAGGAACCATTTCCTCCCCATGGCAGTCCTGTTTGCCCTGATGGACTTTACTCCTGCCCGCTTTCTATCCGTTTCTGTCCTTCTCCCCTCTGAGATTTCAGCTTCACAGAGAGAATTTTTATGGAGCTGAGAAAAGAAGCACAGAAAACTGACGCTTATTTATGAATTCACGGGATTGTGTCTTTCCTTTTGCTTTTCAAATGAGAACTTAGCATGTAAGTTACTTTTGTGAGTTTAAAAAAGAAGTTGTTTGAACATGAGGAACTTAACCTTGTCCAGAGTGTCTTCTCTGAAAAGAATTTGTTCTTGTTTTATGAAAAAAAAAAAAAAACTACAGAAAGCATTTTGAGTAGAGATTAATCAATGTCTCTTTTTCTTAATAGGCTTTAAAATGGAGCACTTCGATGCATCGCTTAGCACCTATTTCCGGGCATGGCTCGGCCCCCGAGGTAAGGTGGTTTTGAGTCTTGCTCTCCCATCCTTCCTGCCACTCCTTGTTATAGGCAACTTGTGAATATTGCATGAAGACAGTCTAGAAACCATGCTCATTTTCCAGTGATTAGATACCAGGGGCTTGGAGTCCTGAAGTCGTGAACAAGTGCAAGGTACCCTGACTGCTGGGGCAGAGACACAGGTACTGGGAACCTCTGTGACTTTAGTGGAGATCGGATTATGTTGCAAGCTTACAGCCTGAGCATGCCACAGATTTCACCACTGTTGGTGGCACGGATTGCTCAGTTCTTGTGAGTCTCCAGCTGAATCTGATTTTCAAAATACACTGCTGCAATAGGGGTTTAAAACCCTTCCCGTTTTACAGTTTTACGGGCTTTCTAACGTCTTTTTGTGATGTGTCACATCACTGGATAAGTATATGTGCCTGAGCTCTCTTCTTACCCTCATCTTTCATTGTCCTTCAGGACAAGTAAGTCAGCTCCAAATAGTATACCTTCCTCTAATGTCATCTGTAACATCTCACCTGTAAAGGGGGAACTTAGGAGGTTCACAGAACAATTCATAGGAAAGCTTCCAGAGGGTTTTAAACAGATAGAATCTCCATTTGACTCATGGTTTTTAAAATACAAAGAAAACAATAAAAGGAACTTTATCTGTTAGTAAGGCAGAGATGCAATAAGGCTTACGCCATCTGTGATAATAGTGAGGAAGTGGAGAAACGGGGTAACCTCTCTGGAGGGCAGTTATGTTTTCTGTTGAAATTAAAATACACGTGCCCTTTGAATCAGCAGAGATGTGATGTGTATAAGGACGCTGCTTAGTGGCATTGCTTGTCAAAACTTGCTCCATGGGGAACAAGCTAAATTACTGTGTGGTCCTGGAAAAGAACAAGCCAGATCCATCTGTCTGTGCTCATGTTGGGATGATGCCTTCTTTCAGTGTTGTGGGATCAAAACTCTAATTTTAAATGGCTGAAACTGTAATAAAAATTATTAGCTTACATTGGAAGGACTGAAGCTCCAATACTTTGACCACCTGATGCAGAGAGCCAACTCGTTGGAAAAGACCCTGATGCTGAGAATGATTGAGGGCAGAGGGAGAAGGGGATGACAAGATGAGATGGTTGGATGGCATCACTGACTCAGTGGACACGCGTTTGAGCTGTTGTAAGGACGGGGAAGCCTGGCACACTGCAGTCCATGGGGTCGCAAAGAGTCAGACACAACTTAGCGACCGAACAACGGCAATAGTAACATCATGAAATCTGAGTTATTCTAGGGGCTCTATGATGTTACCCAAGGACCCTGTTCTTGTCATTTCCTATTTTCTACCTTACATCCTCAGTGTGTCAGCAGCTCTGTGCTCAGGTCAGGCCCCCCATCTTTTGTGGTTGCAGATCGGCTGCTGAAGCTCCAGGCTGCACCTCCAGAGGAGGAAAAAAAGTCTAATCTTTTGCATGGTTTTAAGAACCAGAAAACCCTTCCCCAGGGCACTTCACAAACTGTGGTCTCCTCAGAGCTCAGCGGCCACAGTTGCTCCACATGCTCTTATCTGAACCAGTCCCCTGGGGGTGGGTTAGGGCTTCATGACTGACCAGCCTCCCTAAGGATTTACCACCTGGGGCTGGGGTCGGCCACCCAGGAAACGGACTTCCCTGGTGGCTCAGACGGTAAAGCGTCTGTCTACAATGGGGGAGACCTGGGTTTGAGCCCCGGGTTGGGAAGATCCCCTGGAGAAGGAAATGGCAATCCACTCCAGTACTATTGCCTGGAAAATCCCATGGACAGAGGAGCCTGGTAGGCTACAGTCTTTGAGGTCACAAAGAGTCGGACACGACTGAGCGACTTCACTTCACCCAGGAAATACTTGGATACTTGGTGACATAGGGAAATAAAGATCTGTTAGAAAATTAAATTTAATTAAAATAAATTTGCAAGATGCAAAACAGCTTTAAATAAAAGGAAATGGGAGGTTTTCATAGGTGCAGTCATTGTGTTTGTGTTGTTATGTACACATAAACATATATAAGTCTGATGTTAGTTGCTAAATAAGAACTTGTGTTCTCAGAATTGACAGCCTCAGGCCCAGAGCTGAGAACATTAGGTGTTAAGAACCCTTTTGTTACTAATAAGTTCCCCGGGGCAGCCAGTTCCCTAAAGGGCTTCTAAGAAGCACAGATCAGTGAAACTACCATCACCACCACCCTAGCATCAGTGGGCAGAGGATGGAGGGAGTTTCCCTCTGAAGCCAAGAAAAAGAGACACTGGGAGAATTTAGGGTGTCTGCCAGAAAGGAAACTGACAGTGGTTCCCCAAGTGGGCGTATGTTCTCCTTAAGCTGTGCTTGTCCTGCAAGGTCAAGGGAGAGGGCCCTGAAGAGAGAGTAGCAAGATAGCTGAGCCAGGAGGTCAAAGAAGGGGCTGATCTACTGTCCTTTTCCTCCTCCTTCCTGCCGAGGGGAGAGGAGGAGGGAGGCAGGAGGTCCTTCCTGCATCAGTAATGTCCTTGAATCAGTAATGTAGGTCTTCTCTCTCACGCTTCTCTTATCCGTTGCCGCTTCACTCTCACTTTTTAAAAAGTTTTCGCTCCTGCGGCTGTTGACCATGGCACTCCGCAGAGAGGCCTGTTGAATCAGAGACAATCTCTGAGCTGGCCGAGTGGCATGTTTTCTGAGTCTGCGCATGCCAGACAGACTGGATGACACTGGGCTGACATGGAGAGCTTCGGAGCTCAAAGATTGCCACTTCTAGGGTTTCCTTGACCCATGCGTAATTCAGCAAGCCTGGTTAATCAATCCAGTTAGTGAAAAACTGAGCTTTCTCCTTGTTTTCTTTAAGATTCTTAAGAACAGATTTTATAAAAGTCATTTAGCAAAGCCCCTGATAATATGCACATTATTGTTTAGAACATGAATGTGAGCCTCGCATTGAGCCTGTGTATTGAAGACTCACAGTTCCTCTTCGAGTTGCTTTTCTGGCTTGGGAACATTGTGGTTAGAGAAAATTTTTTCATGTTCGAAGCACATTGTTATTATTTTTATATCTACTTTATTATCACTGAATGTTTTTTCTTTTACAATTTTCCAGATACTCGAGTAGAAGGATGGTTTCTTCTGGACAATTACATCCCCACCTTGGTCTGCTCCATCCTGTACTTGCTAATCGTGTGGCTGGGACCAAAATATATGAAGACTAGGCAGCCGTTCTCCTGCCGGGGGATTCTCGTGGTGTACAACCTCGGACTCACTCTGCTCTCTCTATATATGTTCTGTGAGGTAAGTCAGAGGCTGACACAGCTTCCTCTTGCTTCAGGGTACTTGGGTCACTGTCCTGAATCTCAGGCCTGAGTGGAGAAGGCCAGGGGTGGGGGAGGGGAGGACGGGTACAGGGATGCGTTTTGAGGATGTTCTAAAATCGATTTTTCAAAACACTAGAGTTATTTGTACAAATGTGCCTTCTGGAATATCTAAAATAGAAGCCTTTGCTATTGATTCTTTTGTTATGTATGTTTTGTGTTACACTCAGAATTAAACATTTTCAGAAACGCTGTCATGCAAGCAAAATACAGAGTAGAAATTGAACAAAATGCAAAAAAACAGATCTGTGAGCATTTTATTAGGAAGTGTTTAATAAATGCCTGATTCTTATTGGGAGGCGGTCAGGGGAGGAAGTGGGCAGAGTCTGCATCTGGTGTATTTGTGGTCAGCCAGCCTCTCTCCATCTTGATCTGATCATTGTCAACAGCTTGGAGATTGAACAAGTTATTTTTATAAAAAGCTGAGAAGAGTAGATAGGTTAGTGTTTAGGGTTTGAATGGTCTGGTAAGTTCAGGCCAGATTGTTTCTGCCATAAAACAAAGATGCTGAAAACCAAATTTGATGATCTCAAAGGCTTAAGCAAGAGTGAAAGATAGTATCAGATTGGCACGTAAGCCTCCTGTTTTGACAGTACAGTCAGGCTTTAAAGTAGGAGAGGAAAGCTCTCTCTGGGATAAGCACGATTTATATGCATTTTAGGAGCAGAACTACACTGTTGAGGTTTATAGCATAAAACTACTCCTAAATCTCTGGGGCGGAGAATGATGCCATACATAAACACTTTCAAGTACTCCTGTTTAGATTGTTACCCTTTCATGGTGACTTTAATTCTCCAAGGAGAGGAAAAGGAGAGAAATTAATATGACTCTTACAGTGATTTCCCCACCAGCCTCGAGCTGTGAGGGGGTCTGTCTGACTGTGTGAGTATGTGCAGGGGTCTGTGATGCAGGGGCTGGTGGGAAGCACTGTGTCTGATGGTCAGAGACACAGCCACAGAGGGAGGCCTGGGTCAGGTTCCCCCACGTAAATCTCATAAAACAAGGTAAAGGTTTTATGATTAAGAATTTATAGATGCTGTTCTCATTGCTTTTATGCCAACAGTCTGTGAAATGCTTACAACTCCTTTTTTTGCTTCTTTTCTGTCCTGTTCTAGAATGAAAGCAGTTTAATTAGCCTCCGAGATGGAGACTGCGAGCCTGGAGGCAGGGGCAGTGACAGGCCTGGGCCCAGCCCTGTGCTCATCTCTGTGTTCCAGGGACAAAGCCGCAGTGAGCTGTCAGGTGTCTGAGTGAACCGCATACTATCCCATACTTGATGGATAAGAGAGCCATTTCCTTACGAAGGCTCCTATAGAGTTAATTATTACACATAGCAATATTCTAGAGGAAAAGTATTTAAGACTATTAAATCTTATAGAACTTACATTATCTGCCGTATATATTTCTCAAGCCCTAGAGATATAATCACAGCTTCATAATTTAACCTCTCAAACAGCTAATTCACTGGTAAAGAGGGGAGGAAAGTGCTGGGTAAATTGTTGCCAACTGCATGTGACTGAATTTGGGAGATCTATTAATAAGAGTGTTGTAATAGGAAGTACCAATTTTTCCTCTGAGACAGCTTGGTGGAAACATTAGAAAATGTTGAGCAGTATCTAAGCCCTGAATATAGAGATGTAGGAAATATACAAAGGAGGTTAAATATGTTTAACTCACAACTTAGATAGAGAAGTAATGGATAAGGGGACAATAATCCTTAAATCAAGTTTATAAAAATAGAGCCAGAGCAGATATTCTCGAGTTGAAAATTAACCCTAGTATCCACATTAGATAATATTTACTTTGGATTTTGTCTGACTTTTTTTTTCCCTGTACTTACATAAACCCTTCAGGAATATCCTGATAACGTATCTTTTGTCAACTTGTAAATTTCATTGTAGCTACTGGTATTTCCCTTTTTTCTTTTCTTAGCACTTATAGTCCAGTGAATACTAAAACACAGGACAATTATGGAGTTTTATAACTGAACAAATTAAAGGAATCCTGGAGCCCACCTGGGAAATGTGCCAAGAGTTAGAGCCATTTAAAATGACCCGAAGAAGGAAAATAACCAAATGACTATCTTAAAACTGTGAAATTCATAAATTCACTCAGGTGGCAGCTCTGTCCTGACCTGGGACTTTTCTGGTGTGTCTGCCATGCTCTCCTGGCCT
>NW_024070195.1:25755545-25766381 GCF_014754425.2 Oryx dammah
AAGCAAGGAGGATCTAATTGCTTGGTTTGTCGCAGTCCAGAGGGGAGTGTCCCGTGTAGGAATCGTAGGACTCAGCACTAGCAAGAAGCAGTCAGCACGTAGACCTTGAACTTGAATGAAGAGAACTGCTGGCTGCCTTCCTATACCCCGTCCACTCAAACCCCCAAGACCAGGTTCTTCCTTTCTTTGGGTCTCATAAGGTATAGCTTATGCATTTGGTAGAAAGAAAATCAAAAGGAGAGACATGGCTTAAATTTTTTTTAATAATTAAATTTGTTTATTTTTAATTGAAAGATAATTGTGTTTGTTTCTACCAAGCATCAACGTGAATCAGCCATAGGTATACCTATGGCTTTACTTCTAATTACCTCAGGAACTTGCTGTTTATTTCCGGGGAAAAGGTCACAGATCTCTGAATTAGAAGTATTGTGTGTTTGAACAACAGTTTGTTTTAGATTGGGATTAGGTGTTGTCTGATATCACAGTCAGTGGTAAAGGCTTGAAAAGAAAGTGTCAAGTTATAAAAGAGAAACAACTAATTTTGTATTACTTACTCAGCTTCGTAAAACTGTGTGCTCACCATAGACATAAAAATCTTGCAAGCCTTTCTACCCACCCTGTTCCCGAGGGGCAGGGCAAGTTTCATCTGAATGGAAGCCCCACTGTGTTTTCAGATCATCCATATGTCTTTCCCCTCCTCATCCCCAAGATCAGAGAATCCCCACCCACCAATGCCAGATTGTGACTTTTTCCCTCCTTATTCAGGGCTGCACCCTTATTCGGGTTTCCCCTGTTATTCTCAGCCAGTAGAATAACTCCTTAGTTAACATCTCAAACACTCAGGTGGCTGCTCCATCCTGACCTGGGACTTTTCTGGTGTGTCTGCCATGCTCTCCTGGCCTCTGGGCTCTTGTCACCAAAGCAAGGAGGATCTAATTGCTTGGTTTGTCGCAGTCCAGAGGGGAGCATCCCGTGCAGGAATCGTAGGACTCAGCATTAGCAGCGGGAAGCAGAGTCAGCACGTAGACCTTGAACTTGAATGAAGAGAACTGCTGGCTGCCTTCCTGTACCCCGTCCATTCAAACCCCCAAGACCAGGTTCTTCCTTTCTAGGAGTCTCTGCCCCCTAGAAACTCCCAACTTCTTCAAACCCAAACCCGCCTCACTTTGACAGTTCCTGTCTCATTTCTGAGGACCTGTCTCAAGGTCAGTTCCTCTGTGTCCTCTTGAGGGCTTGGCTCTGAAGCAGTGATCCCAGCCCCTCCTGCCTCCTCGTGGTCCCAAGGAGCCTGATGCCTTCTTCCCCATCGCGGTGTCCTGGGGCTGTGCCCTTCAGCCTGTGTCCCTCACGGGCACCTCACTGGCTATGGTTACAGTGTTCCTTCCACATCTTTTTTTGTCCTGTTGTTAGCATGGCTCCAGCATTGAGACAGAAAAAAGCAAATGTTGGAACCGTGTTTCATCAATACTTTAACAAAGATAAATCACAGACTAAAAGCACGATTGTTTTTTGAGTGTTAGTTTGTTTATTCCCTTGCAGTGAGAACTGTGTGTTGGTAAAGTAGTGTGAGAAAATTCAATAACATACAGCAAAGATTCAGAACATTTAAAATGTAATTTTAGAAAATGATCGGTTGCCAACTGGATCGGTGATCTGAATTGGCATAGATTCAGAACTTATTTTTTTTCTTTCCTTTTTCAATTTTTAGTTAGAATTGTAAGTTTGAAACTACTTCAGAATATGAAAAATAAAATCACAAATATTTCTCTAGGTACCTAACAAATATTGACATTACTGGTTTGAATTTTTTGTTTAAAAAGAAAACATGACAAAAAGGCATCAGAAGTGTAGCCCCTTCACAGATGTAACTTTCTTCTGAAGGGCATGTTTCTTTCCTGGCTATGTTTCTATACATTTTCCACATATGTATGTATATATGTGACAACTTATAGGCTATTTGGAGACAGGTTTTTTTTTAAACTTACATGAGCGGTGTATGGCTTATATATACTCTTTTTCAAGTAGCTTTTTTCAGTCAACATTATGTTTTGAGAAGATACTTTGAATCTTAGGGATTTCATTCATTAGTTTTAACTCCTCTTTATTACTTAACTGTTAGAATTTCTTAAGTCATTTGATCCATTTTTCTTTGGGTGGACATGTACGTTGTTTCCAATTAAACAGTGTTGAGATCCTTGAAGAATTATCTCCCAACACTATCTTTTTCCTTCACAGAAACTTCATTCTTGTTTTGCATTTTGTATTTTTTTTATATAGTACCTAAGCACAGTTTGTTTTATTTTCCTAGGCTGCGGTTCTCATGTGCTTTACTGGCTAGAAATAAATGTATATGTTGGCATTTGAGGTAAAGGGCTTTTGCAGTTAAGAAGGAATTAATTAAAACGTACTTTTTTTCTCTCTGATCAGAAACCTCCCCCCAAAACAAAAAACAATGCTGCATTGAATGTTCTTGGATGTGTCCCCTGTGCCAATGTGAGTGAGTGAGTGACTTTCGCCAGGCATACAGTTGGGAGTTAATGATTGCATCTCGACACTTTTAATGGGGAAATTTTAATCCATTTTCACTTAGTATGCTCATTATTATTTTAGAATGATATCTATCACCTTTTGTGTGTAAGTTTTCTTTGCTCTTTTGCTTTCTTTCCTGCTTTCTGTTGAACTTTTTTTTTTTTTCATTTTGCTGATTTAAAAGCTACTTATTATATTATTTAGTAGTTACTTGTAAATTTTCAACATGCACCTTTGACTTAATAAATTCTAAAGTGAATTGCTGTTTCTGCTCCTGAACATTGCAAGGATCATAGATGATTTGGGCTTTGAGCCCCCATCATCCATGATATTGTTGTCAGGGTTTCATTCCGCCTCTTTCTGAGACCCTAAACAGTCATCATTACAGTCCGTGCTTACTGGTTTTTTTTTTTTTTTTTGGTACACTGTTCATCTGTGAAACCCATTCTTTGCTTTGAGCTTCAGTTTTCTTCTGAAGTAGTTCCTTTTCTGTGAAAGCTAAACTCTTAGTCCCTGAGTATCATGTATGTGTGTGTATGCTTGAACATATTTTAGCAGGGCATAGAATTCTAAATTAGCAGTTATTTTCCCCCAGCACGTTGCAGATTTATTCCAGAGAAGTCTGCCGCAGTCCCATTTTTTGTTTGTTTTGTAGGTAACCTTTTTCTTTCAAGATGTTTCTAAACTTGTGTTTAAGAATAAAAACAAAATGTACCTAAATAGTAGTTCACTCTTGTCTCAGGATTGTATGCATCCAAGCCAAGGATTCATATATTTCTTAGTTTTAGAAAGTCCTCAGGCATTGTCTTCTCCATACTTCCTCCTCCTCCTCCATCAGTCCTGTCTGGAACTCCTGTTAGACGTGTGCTGGACATTCTCACACCTGCGTACTCTCTCTCGAGTTTTTTGCATCTTTCTTTCTCTTCTGCATTCCTCTAATTCACTTGTACTCTCAGTTGTGTCTAATCTGCTATTTCATCCATTTCTAGCTTCAGTTACTATGCATCTTATATCTCTAAAAATTCACTGCTTGTTCTTTCTTCCACTCCATAACCGGGATACTTTTTTTTTTCATCCGCGGTTGGAGATAACTGGGTCTCCAACTTAACCATTTGCTGTATTGCTTTTTAAAATAGTCTTTAAAAAGTGTTCTTTCAGCTGTATCTGTGAGGTCATGCATCTGGGATAATTATTTTATCTATGTTAACCTTCTTTTTAAAAACAAAAACTGGATGGTTTGTTGGATGTCCCGTGTAAGCATCTGAAGCTGGTATCAGTGGGGTCATCTCAGGTAAATATGTCTGCCCCAGAGAAGAGAGATTTTTTTAAAAGGACTTGAATATAAGCTCACTCCTCTTTTCTGAGTTCTTTCTCAGGGAAGCAGCACCTTATATCAGGTGGCTTTCCTGGTGGCTCAGATGGTAAAGAATCTGCCTGCATTGTGGGAGACGCAGGTTTGATCCTTGAATTGGAAAGATCCCCTGGAGAAGGCAATGGCTACTCACTCCAGTATTCTTGATGGAGAATTCCATGGACAGAGGAGCCTGCTGGGCTGTAGTCCATGGGATCGCAAAGAGTCAGACACGACTGAGCAATTAACACGATACTCACCTTACAGTTAGGCATCAGTGGTGTTGGAGCTCTTTTGCTGGTCCCTGTAGCATTTGTGCATTGTGTTAACAGTGGGGGTGATGGTGTGCTTTAGTCCGGTTGGCTGCACTGCGAGAACAGAAGTCATTTTTTCATTTGAATCTTCTCTTCAACACGTCCAGGACTTCTTTACAGGGAAGATGAAAGACATCGAGCATTTGACAGGACAGGTGTTTTATTTTCCAGCCTCTCTGTAATTGTGGAGTCAGTGCTGTCGACACGTCTCCCCAGGCACCTGCAGCACTGCCTCCCCGCCTCTGGCTTTGAAGGTCCTCAGTAGAGCTGCAGAGCAGTTGCTCTGGAAACATTATATTCTAAACAGCCTTGTTTTTCTTTCCCTTCAGGCTTTCCTAAAATAGCTAGGTTATTGTGGGAAAAACCAGATTTGGAAAAACACTTGAAAGACCTGGCGAGTAATTATTGCATTTTATTTAAAAATGATTTTGTTTACAAAAATATTTTGAAAAAGACATTTAGTACTCTTCTACTTTTGCCTATTGAACAGAGGTATAGAGAGGCTGAAATGTTGATGAGGTTAATACTTACAAGAAAGGCCTGACTGTTGCCTCACACACTTCTTACTCACAGTTCCCTGACAGCTGAAATTCCTTGCTCAGAAAGAAACCTCTCTCGAGGGGAAGCATCGCCTCAGTTACTTGCCCATCCATTCACCTGGCACTGCCCTAGAGAATGCCTGCAGTGGGCACTCAGAGAGAAGGATGCAGCCCAGACAGCCTCTGCCCGAGCTACATACACAGGGACTGGGAGGGAAGGCCTTTCAGTAGAGACGAAGCTTTGGCGTCGGTCCAGAGCCAAGCTAGACTCTTCTTAACTGACATGCAGACCTTGTTAACCTGGCCTTGCAGCTGCTGTTAACAAGGTGGTGGTGGGTTGTTCAGTCGCCGGTTGGGTTGTCCAGCTCTCTGTGACCCCATGGACTGTAGCCCGACAGGCTCCTCTGTCCATGGGATTTCCATGAATCCTGGAGTGGGTTGTCATTTCCTTCTCCAGGGTTGCCATTTCCTTCTCCAAGGGATCTTCCTGACCCAGGGATCAAACCCGCATCTCCAGCATTGCAGGCAGATTCTTTACTGCTGACCCACCAGGGAAGCCCAGTATAACAAGGTACCAGTCTACAAATGCTCAGCTAAAGCAGACTCAGTTTGCAAAGCAGGAGTCAGTAGATAAGCTGGAAATCTCTCTTTAAATTACACAGAGGATGCTCTGCTGGGGCTTCTGTATATAGAAGGAATAGACCTAGTCACGAACCTTCAAGTATTTGAAGAGCGGACACTTGTCTGGAATCACAGCAAAGACATATACAGTACCTGCCTGTGCCGGGTACTAGTCCCGCTCACTCAGTGTTCGTCACATGGTTACTGACTCCATCCTGCAGAGGCAAGGTCCTGATTGGACCTGGGATTCGAGTCTGAGATTCAGGCCATTGCGCATCACCTTCTCAGAACACTATCTCAGCTTGGGTTTTCTCTCCCAGCCACCAGCAGCCCCATAAAACACAAGATGAGTGTTTTCTGTGGGACGTGTGGAAGCAGCCTACCGGAAACCACCGCTCAAGAGACTGAACAGCGAGAGAAACAAAACTGCTGCGTAAGAGAACAGAGCCCGGGGCTGGGGGAGAATGCCAGACATACCTGTGTCAGGCTGGTCTGAGGACAAGCTGTTTGTTTCTGCTTTGTTCTGAAGCCTCCTCCAGTACACAGAGCCTGTCCTTATGATGTAACCAAGAATATTGCAGTCAGCTGTAACCCAGGGGTGTTCCTGGTCCTAAGTGGAAAAAAGCACATTTGGAGGTCACAGGTATGAAATTATCTTAATGGGCATTCTTCTGCTCTGGACAGGAGAGGTGTGAAATTCAAACCCACGTGCTTTGACTTGACCCTGTTCCATAATAGCACTGCTAAGATTGATCAGCTAAACTCTAGAGAAAAGGTACTTTTCATTTGGGGAGTATTCATGGTTCATTTTATTTTTTTTAATTTTTTTAGACTTTTTGTATTGGGGTATAGTTGATTAACAACGTTGTGATAGTTTCAGGTGAACAGTGAAAGGGGCTCAGCCATCCATATACATGCATCCATTCTTCCCCAAACTCCCTTTCCATCTAGGCTGCCACATAACATTGAGCAGAGTTCCATGTGCTATACAGGAGGTCTTTGTGGTTATCCATTTTAAATATACCAGTGTGTATACATGTCCATCCCAAACTCCTTGATTATCTCTTTCCCCCCCATCCTTCCCTCCTCCAGCAACCATAAGTTCATTCTCTAAGTCTGTGAGTTTCTTTCTGCATTCTAAGTTGATTTGTATCATTTCATTTTAGGTTCCACATGTAAGGGATGTCATGATATTTCTCCTTCTCTTTGACTGACTTTACTCAATATGACAGTCTCTAGGTCTTCAGTTCAGTTCAGTTGCTCAGTCGTATCAGACTCTTTGCGATCCCATGAATCGCAGCACGCCAAGCCTCCCTGCCAATCACCAACTCCCAGAGTTCACTCAGACTCATGTCCATCAAGTTGGTGATGCCATCCAGCCATCTCATCCTCTCTCGTCCCCTTCTCCTCCTGCCCCCAATCCCTCCCAGCATCAGAGTCTTTTCCAATGAGTCAACTCTTCGCATGAGGTGGCCAGAGTACTGGAGTTTCAGCTTCAGCATCATTCCTTCCAAAGAAATCCCAGGGCTGATCTCCTTCAGAATGGACTGGTTGGATCTCCTTGCAGTCCAAGGGATGCTCAAGAGTCTTCTCCAACACTACAGTTCAAAAGCCTCAATTCTTCAGTGCTCAGCTTTCTTCACAGTCCAACTCCCACATCCATACACGACCACTGGAAAAACCATAGCCTTGATTAAACGGACCTTTGTGGGCAAAGTAATGTCTCTGCTTTTGAATATGCTGTCTAGGTTGGTCATAACTTTCCTTCCAAGGAGTAAGCGTCTTTTAATTTCATGGCTGCAGTCACCATCTGCAGTGATTTTGGAGCCCCAAAAAATAAAGTCTGACACTGTTTCCCCATCTATTTGCCATAAAGTGATGGGACCAGATGCCATGATCTTAGTTTTCTGAATGTTGAGCTTTAAGCTAACTTTTTCACTCTCCTCTTTCACTTTCATCAAGAGGCTTTTTAGTTCCTCTTCACTTTCTGCCATAAGGGTGGTGTCATCTACATATCTGAGGTTATTGATATTTCTCCCAGCAATCTTGATTCCAGCTTGCGCTTCTTCCAGCCCAGCTCTTCTCATGATGTACTCTGCATATAAGTTAAATAAGCAGGGTGACAATATACAGCCTTGACGTACTCCTTTTCCAGTCTGTTGTTCCGTGTCCAGTTCTAACTGTTGCTTCCTGACCTGCATAGGTTTCTCTGGGTCTTATGGTTCATTTTAAACCAAACATCTGCTGAAGGTAAAGATCCAGTGAAAGGTCTGCTTTTCCGTAAAATTCTTCATGGTTAGAGTATCTCCGTCGTGTTCTTATTAAGGACTCAGAACAGACAAAGAAGGTCAGAGGAGCTTGGAAGTGCTGTTCGAGATTACATTTGAACCCAGAGTCAGGTTTTCTCAGGTGCTGGTCCCACCAGTGCCATCGAGAAGCTCTGTGACTTTGGACCACACACGTCGCTACTCATGTTTCCTTAGTAAAAACATGAACTTGATCCAGGTCTAAAAAGTACACACTTGTACACACCCACAGGGACGGTCAAATCTGTGACGACGTGGTGGTGGTGCTCATTTTAGCAAAGTCCCTCAAGTCCTAGGATGGTTGAATTCAGCATGGTTGGTGTCTGTTCTCGTTACCTTTCATTCCGTTTCTGCTTAGATGGATATAACCACACAGCTCATGAACCTCTCATCACTAAAACCATTAGCCCCTTTTCAAAAGGGATCATCTTGCTGCTCTGAGATCTCGGGATGTCGGGTGAGTGACTGATAAGGGCCACACAGGATGACATTTTCTTCTTAGTATTTCAGGTGACTTTGTTTTCTTGAGCTGCTATGCCAGCATTTCAGTAAGTGCCGTGGAAGTGGTTATTGTACTACAGGGTATGTGCCCTATTTGTGGTTAAATTGTGGTATTAGATGAGAAAAGTCATCTCTCACCCAGAAAATCAGCTTGAAATGGTTCTCCATGAACTGCGTCATCCAGACCCAGCAGTGATGTTCCCCTCAGTTTTCTTCTTTGAAAAGATGCATGAAACCCCTTTTGCTTATTGAATTTGTCTCATAAGGAGAGAAGAAAGCTTCTAGCTGGGCTTTAATTATAGCTCTGCACGTGCTCCTGGCCTAATATGAAGTTTGCTTTACTCAAGAGAAGGGGAGCAGTGCTTTGCTGTGGTGCTGTGTGTCTTGGTTACTTGGGAAAAGCCAGATGTAGGGTACCTAGTGCTGCCTCAGGTGCTCTTGGAGTGGCCGGCGGGATCAAGGGCTGGGGAGGGTGGTGGCCAGCTGCTCGCTATGGCCTGCTTTTCCATTGGAGCATGGTCTTGCCCTCTCTAGGTGATGCTCAGAAGTCAAGGTTGAGCCCTGCTGCCCTCACTTCCGGTACCTCGCTGCTGGCCCCGTCCCCTGGGTCCTCCCCAAGGCTGCAGTGTGCTGAATGTTCAGGGACGGACCAGAGTGGCTCTTGGGAGGAAGCCAGGCCTGGCGAGAGCGTTGTCTTCTCTGAAGCACTCCTCGCAGGCTGGAGGGGAGGCCAGGCCTTGGCTCTGAGAGCCTCTGGGCGTTACTCAGACACACTGTTTGCTTCTGATGGGAACAGAGACCAGGGTCTGATACCGGCCACTATTACAAAAGGTGGCAGAGAGGCTTAGAGAAACCAACTCGAACTCCAGTGCTCGATCCTCAGGTGTTCAGTTATCCTGCTCGCTGCCTCCCCACCTCCTTTTTTTATCCTATCTCTTTTGAAGCCAAGGATATTCAAGAAGTAAAACTTTCCATGTCCCCGGTAGGACATTTGATGAGGACTGATTTTCATCTTGTGATCAGAAGACTTTTTTTTTTCCTGCAAATAAAACAGCAGGTCTAGATTTAAGGGACCTTGAACTCTGTGGTGAGTTGAGCAGATGCTTGTTCAGCCTCTCTGTGTATGAGTCCTCCCTCTATTGGATTTTGTGGCTGAGGGAGCTGCAGCCAGTGCTGCCGAGAGCTTAAGACAGAGCCAGTGACACAGGGCTTAAAGACCCCGTGAGCAGGTAGGTGTGAGTCATGGTGGGGTAGGCCCAGGGGCAGGAGACGGGGCTTGACCTGGAGTGCTCAAGGGAGCAGTCATGAAGAAAATAGAATTTTAGCTGACCTTTGAAGGTTAGAGAAAATTTTGAGAGCTGGAGACAGAGAGCATTGCAGTTGAAAAGGATAAAGGAATGGTTGTTTCCAGCAGTTCTGCGCTTATCTTTTCTACCAGGCTGGGTGAGATAATCCTTCCACACTTCATCTCATTAACTTCCCATGGCAACCTGAACAAGAGACAGTCTTTATCCTGTTTGAGGAGTGAGGAAACTAAGACCTAAAGAGCTGCTGTCTGTTTTTGTAAATAAAGTTTTATTGATTTCCTATTTTATGGTATTTAAGTGCACCGCTCTCCCCTCACCCCTCCGCCATTGGTGATATGAAAGAACTACAAGTTTTATTTTTTTAAGTGTACCTTTATTTTGGGGGCTTCCCAGGTGGTGCAGTGAAAGAATCTGCCAATTCAGGAGACTCAAGTTTGAACCCTGGGTCGGGAAGATCCCCTGGAGGAGGAAATGGCAACCCTCTCCAGTATTCTTGCCTGGATAATCCCATGGACAGAGGAGCCTGGTGGGCTACAGACCTTGGGGTTGCAAAGAGTCAGACACTACTGAGCACAAGCACTAACTAACCTTTATTATTATTGTTTTTTTAAATTTCTTTGGTTGGGAGAGCTCTTCACGTGGCTTGAGGGCCACAGCATGCAGGATCTTAATTCCTGGACCAGGGATTGAACTACATCGCCAGCTTTGGAAGGAGGAGTTTTAACCACTAGACCACCAGGGAAGTCCTTCAAGTTTCTATTTTTAAGAGAAGGCTTCCGTGAACAAAGACTTTACATTCTCTTCTGGTGTATTTGAAAACATTTGCCCCTTCTTACTGTCAAGGGGAAGAAGTGCATGTAGTTAGAGCAGACGCCCAGAGGTGGTGTCGAGTTTGCGCTGAAGTTTCTACGCTGGCTCTACTCGCTGCTCCTATGATCAGAAACATCAATTCAGGAAACAGCCCACTGGGCTCAAGGTGCAGTGGGGGGGGAGGGGTGCACTTTATAGACGAGAAACAGATTTTGCCCTTGGATTATGTATCCCACCTGGGAGAGGATCACGCCTGTGATCTGGGCTTTTTTGTCTCCATCCTTTAATCCAATAGAGTTCCAAAAAGCTCTTTTTCCGTACCCTCCAGCCACAGAAGATAATTTATGTTTCCTTGTAGGACAGAAGGAAGGGGAGCAAAGAACAGAGTTGAGATGACACTGCTCTCCCCTCAGGTTTCCACCCTAGCACAAGTGCTACACACACACACACACACACACACTCTCTCTCTCTCTCTCTCTCTCTCTCTCTCTCTCTCTCTCTCTCTCTCTCTCTCTCACTCTCACTCTCACTCTCACTCTCACTCTCACTCTCACTCTC